>NW_024061352.1:0-143659 GCF_016432855.1 Salvelinus namaycush | reverse complement strand
AAGTAGGCTAGTTGAGAACAAGTTCTCATTTGCAACTGCGACCTGGCCAAGATAAAGCATAGCAATTCGACACATACAACAACACAGAGTTACACATGGAATAAACATAACATACAGTCAATAATACTAGAAAAAATAAGTCTATATACAATGTGAGCAACTGAGGTGAGATAAGGGAGGTAAAGGCAAAAAAAGGCCATGGTGGCGAAGTAAATACAATATAGCAAGTAAAACACTGGAATGGTAGATTTGCAGTGGAAGAATGTGCAAAGTAGAAATAGAAATAATGGGGTGCAAAGGAGCAAAATAAATACAGTAGGGGAAGAGGTAGTTGTTTGGGCTAAATTATAGATGGGCTATGTACAGGTGCAGTAATCTGTGAGCTGCTCTGACAGCTGGTGCTTAAAGCTAGTGAGGGAGATAAGTGTTTCCAGCTTCAGAGATTTTTGCAGTTCGCTCCAGTCATTCGCAGCAGCGAACTGGAAGTCAAGACGACCAAAGGAGGAATTGGCTTTGGGGGTGACCAGAGAGATATACCTGCTGGAGCGCGTGCTATGAGTGGGTGCTGCTATGGTGACCAGTGAGCTGAGATAAGACGGGGCTTTACCTAGCAGAGACTTTTAGATAACCTGTATCCAGTGGTTTGGTGACGAGTATGAAGCGAGGGCCAACCAACGAGAGCGTACAGGTCGCAATGATGGGTAGTGTATGGGGCTTTGGTGACAAAACGGATGGCACTGTGATAGACTGCATTCAGTTTGTTGAGTAGAGTGTTGGAGGCTATTTTATAGATGACATCGCCGAAGTCGAGGATCGGTAGGATGGTCAGTTTTACGAGGGTATGTTTGACAGCATGAGTGAAGGATGCTTTGTTGCGATATAGGAAGCCGATTCTAGATTTAATTGGTATTAAATGGTATTACGGAATACTGTATTATATTATTATTATTATTATGTAGATAGCCTGTAATAAGGCAGTATATTATAGTATACTCTCTTTTTTTATTGTAGATATCCTTTCATTGGGCTGTATATTACGCAGTATGCTGCAATAAATTATACTGTAGCCTGTCATTGGTTAGTGTATGATATAGTATACTGTATTATATTATACTGTAGCCTGTCATTGGTTAGTGTATGATATAGTATACTGTATTATTTATACTGTAGCCTGTCATTGGTTAGTGTATGATATAGTATACTGTATTATATTATACTGTAGCCTGTCATTGGTTAGTGTATGATATAGTATACTGTATTATAGTATACTGCAGCTAGCCTGTCATTGGTTAGTGTATGATATAGTATACTGTATTATAGTATACTGCAGCTAGCCTGTCATTGGTTAGTGTATGATATAGTATACTGTATTATAGTATACTGTAGCTAGCCTGTCATTGGTTAGTGTATGATATAGTATACTGTATTATATTATACTGCAGCTAGCCTGTCATTGGTTAGTGTATGATATAGTATACTGTATTATAGTATACTGTAGCTAGCCTGTCATTGGTTAGTGTATGATATAGTATACTGTATTATAGTATACTGTAGCTAGCCTGTCATTGGTTAGTGTATGATATAGTATACTGTATTATAGTATACTGTAGATAGCCTGTCTTTGGTTAGTGTATGATATAGTATACTGTATTATATTATACTGTAGCCTGTCATTGGTTAGTGTATGATATAGTATACTGTTATATTATACTGTAGCCTGTCATTGGTTAGTGTATGATATAGTATACTGTATATATTATACTGTAGCTAGCCTGTCATTGGTTAGTGTATGATATAGTATACTGTATTATAGTATAGTGTAGCTAGCCTGTCATTGGGTTAGTGTATGATATAGTATACTGTATTATATTATACTGTAGCCTGTCATGGTGTGTATGATATAGTATACTGTATTATAGTATACTGTAGCTAGCCTGTCATTGGTTAGTGTGATATAGTATACTGTATTATATTATACTGTAGCCTGTCATTGGTTAGTGTATGATATAGTATACTGTATTATTATACTGTAGCTGTCATTGGTTAGTGTATGATATAGTATACTGTATTATATTATACTGTAGCCTGTCATTGGTTAGTGTATGATATAGTATACTGTATTATATTATACTGCAGCCTGTCATTGGTTAGTGTATGATATAGTAACTGTATTATATTATACTGTAGCTAGCCTGTCATTGGTTAGTGTATGATATAGTATACTGTATTATATTATAGTGTAGATAGCCTGTCTTTGGTCTTTACCTTATATAGTATACTGCATTACAATATACTGTAGCTAGCCTGTAATTGGTCATTTTGCAGACGTGTTGCTCTGCGTTTTGTTGCCAACTTTACGTTTTTTTTTTTTCTTTTTAATTACCGTTTATATTTTTAGTTTTTCCATCACAACTTTTTTCCCTCATTCAACTTTTTCACTCCGGACGCTTTATCTGGACATGGTTCGTCAGCACTTTCAACAGCCGAAGCTAAGTAGTAACATTAACATGATGTCTTCTAATTGCAGTCGCTGTACTCATAATATACAGGAGAACGATCGCCTTATGGCGAGGATAGCTGTGCTACAAGCTCAGCTTCAGACGCAATCGTTAGGCAAGGGTAATTTCAGTGTAGGAAAGGATGAAACAGCGTCTGTGCCACCAGTAAGTACAGATAGTAACGTTAGTATAAATCCCCCGCACAGTCCCCGCAGCCGGACAACTTTCTCATGACTTCTGGAGGGAAATGCTGTAGGAATGCTCAACTGGTGTCGCTCATTCAGCCGACAGAAACTTTCAACCGGTTTTCCCCATTAAGTAGCGAGTCGGAGTCTGAGGCCGAGTCTTCTCTTGTCTCTACTCCTCCCGTTACGGGGTCTGAGACGCCGAAGGCTCCCACCATTAGCTCTGACAAATTGAAAACCCTAGTCATTGGCGACTCCATTACCCGCAGTATTAGACTTAAAACGAATCACCCAGCGATCATACACTGTTTACCAGGGGCAGGGCTACCGATGTTAAGGCTAATCTAAAGATGGTGCTGGCTAAAGCTAAATCTGGCGAGTGTAGAGTATAGAGATATTGTTATCCACGTCGGCACCAACGATGTTAGGATGAAACAGTCAGAGGTCACCAAGCGCAACATAGCTTCAGCGTGTAAATCAGCTAGAAAGATGTGTCGGCATCGAGTAATTGTCTCTGGCCCCCTCCCAGTTAGGGGGAGTGACGAGCTCTACAGCAGAGTCTCACAACTCAATCGCTGGTTGAAAACTGTTTTCTGCCCCTCCCAAAAGATAGAATTTGTAGATAATTGGCCCTCTTTCTGGGACTCACTCAAAAACAGGACCAAGCCTGACCTGCTGAGGAGTGACGGACTCCATCCTAGCTGGAGGGGTGCTCTCATCTTATCTACCAACATAGACAGGGCTCTAACTCCTCTAGCTCCACAATGAAATAGGGTGCAGGCCAGGCAGCAGGCTGTTAGCCAACCTGCCAGCTTAGTGGAGTCTGCCACTAGCATAGTCAGTGTAGTCAGCTCAGCCATCCCCATTGAGACTGTGTCTGTGCCTCGACCTAGGTTGGGCAAAACTAAACATGGCGGTGTTCGCCTTAGCAATCTCATTAGGATAAAGACCTCCTCCATTCCTGCCATTATTGAAAGTGATCGTGTTATCTCACATCTCAAAATAGGGTTACTTAATGTTACATCCCTCACTTCAAAGGCAGTCATAGTCAATGAACTAATCACTGATCATAATCTTGATGTGATTGGCCTGACTGAAACATGGCTTAAGCCTGATGAATTTACTGTGTTAAATGAGGCCTCACCTCCTGGTTACACTAGTGACCATATCCCCCGTGCATCCCGCAAAGGCGGAGGTGTTGGTAACATTTACGATAGCAAATTTCAATTTACAAAAAAAAAATGACGTTTTCGTCTTTTGAGCTTCTAGTCATGAAATCTATGCAGCCTACTCAATCACTTTTTATAGCTACTGTTTACAGGCCTCCTGGGCCATATACAGCGTTCCTCTCTGAGTTCCCTGAATTCCTATCAGACCTTGTAGTCATAGCAGATCATATTCTAATTTTTGGTGATTTTAATATTCATATGGAGAAGTCCACAGACCCACTCCAAAAGGCTTTCGGAGCCATCATCGACTCAGTGGGTTTTGTCCAACATGTCTCAGGAACTACTCACTGCCACAGTCATACTCTGGACCTAGTTTTGTCCCATGGAATAAATGTTGTGGATCTAAATGTTTTTCCTCATAATCCTGGACTATCGGACAACCATTTTATTACGTTTGCAATCGCAACAAATAATCTGCTCAGACCCCAACCAAGGACCATCAAAAGTCGTGCTATAAATTCTCAGACAACACAAAAATTCCTTGATGCCCTTCCAGACTCCTTCTGCCTACCCAAGGACGTCAGAGGACAAAAATCAGTTAACCACCTAACTGAGGAACTCAATTTAACCTTGCGCAATACCCTAGATGCAGTTGCACCCCTAAAAACGAAAAACATTTGTCATAAGAAATTAGCCCCCTGTTATACAGAAAATACCCGAGCTCTGAAGCAAGCTTCCAGAAAATTGGAACGGAAATGGCGCCACACCAAACTGGAAGTCTTCCGACTAGCTTGGAAAGACAGTACCGTGCAGTATCGAAGAGCCCTCACTGCTGCTCGATCATCCTACTTTTCCAACTTAATTGAGGAAAATAAGAACAATCCAAAATTTATTTTTGATACTGTTGCAAAGCTAACTAAAAAGCAGCATTCCCCAAGAGAGGATGGCTTTCACTTCAGCAGTAATAAATTCATGAACTTCTTTGAGGAAAAGATCATGATCATTAGAAAGCAAATTACGGACTCCTCTTTAAATCTGCGTATTCCTCCAGGGCTTAGCTGTCCTGGATCTGCACAGCTCTGCCAGGGCCTGGGATCAGGCCTGGATCCTATTCCAACTGGATCCTATTCCAACTAAACTACTGAAAGAGCTGCTTCCTGTGCTTGGCCCTACTATGTTGAACATAATAAACGGCTCTCTATCCACCGGATGTGTACCAAACTCACTAAAAGTGGCAGTAATAAAGCCTCTCTTGAAAAAGCCAAACATTGACCCGGAAAATATAAAAACTATCAGCCTATATCGAATCTTCCATTCCTCTCAAAAATTTTAGAAAAAGCTGTTGCGCAGCAACTCACTGCCTTCCTGAAGACAAACAATGTATACGAAATGCTTCAGTCTGGTTTTAGACCCCATCATAGCACTGAGACTGCACTTGTGAAGGTGGTAAATTACCTTTTAATGGCGTCAGACCGAGGCTCTGCATCTGTCCTCGTGCTACTAGACCTTAGTGCTGCCTTTGACACCATCGATCACCACATTCTTTTGGAGAGACTGGAAACCCAAATTGGTCTACACGGACAGTTCTGGCCTGGTTTAGATCTTACCTGTCGGAAAGATATCAGTTTGTCTCTGTGAATGGTTGTCCTCTGACAAATCAACTGTACATTTCGGTGTTCCTCAAGGTTCCGTTTTAGGACCACTATTGTTTTCACTATATTTTACCTCTTGGGGATGTTATTCGAAAACATAATGTTAACTTTCACTGCTATGCGGATGACACACAGCTGTACATTTCAATGAAACATGGTGAAGCCCCAAAATTGCCCTCGCTAGAAGCCTGTGTTTCAGACATAAGGAAGTGGATGGCTGAAAACGTTCTACTTTTAAACTCGGACAAAACAGAGATGCTTGTTCTAGGTCCCAAGAAACAAAGAGATCTTCTGTTAAAACTGACAATTAATCTTGATGGTTGTAAAGTCGTCTCAAATAAAACTGTGAAGGACCTCGGCGTTACTCTTGACCCTGATCTCTCTTTTGACGAACATATCAAGACTGTTTCAAGGACAGCTTTTTTCCATCCACGAAATTTTCTGTCCAAAAATGATGCAGAACAATTAATCCATGCATTTGTTAGTTCTAGGTTAGACTACTGCAATGCTCTACTTTCCGGCTACCCGGATAAAGCACTAAATAAACTTCAGTTAGTGCTAAATACGGCTGCTAGAATCCTGACTAGAACCAAGAAATTTGATCATATTACTCCAGTGCTAGCTTCCCTACACTGGCTTCCTGTTAAGGCAAGGGCTGATTTCAAGGTTTTACTGTTAACCTATAAAGTGTTACATGGGCTTGCTCCTACCTATCTTTTCGAGTTGGTCCTGCCGTACATACCTACACGTACGCTACGGTCACAAGACGCAGGCCTCCTAATTGTCCCTAGAATTTCTAAGCAAACAGCTGGAGGCAGGGCTTTCTCCTATAGATCTCCATTTTTATGGAACGGTCTGCCTACCCATGTGAGAGACGCAGACTCGGTCTCAACCTTTAAGTCTTTACTGAAGACTCATCTCTTCAGTAGGTCATATGATTGAGTGTAGTCTGGCCCAGGAGTGTGAAGGTGAACGGAAAGGCTCTGGAGCAACGAACCGCCCTTGCTGTCTCTGCCTGGCCGGTTCCCCTCTCTCCACTGGGATTCTCTGCCTCTAACCCTATTACAGGGGCTGAGTCACTGGCTTACTGGTGCTCTTTCATGCCGTCCCTAGGAGGGGTGCGTCACTTGAGTGGGTTGAGTTACTAACGTGATCTTCCTGTCTGGGTTGGCGCCCCCCTTGGTTTGTGCTGTGGTGGAGATCTTTGTGGGCTATACTCGGCCTTGTCTCAGGATTGTAAATTGGTGGTTGAAGATATCCCTCTAGTGGTGCGGGGGCTGTGATTTGGCAAAGTGGGTGGGGTTATATCCTTCCTGTTTGGACCTGTCCGGGGGTATCATCGGATGGGGCCACAGTGTCTCCTGACCGCTCCTGTCTCAGCCTCCAGTATTTACGCTGCAGTAGTTTATGTGTCGGGGGGCTAGGGTCAGTTGGTTATATCTGGAGTACTTCTCCTGTCTTATCCAGTGTCCTGTGTGAATTTAAGTATGCTCTCTCTAATTCTCTCCTTCTCTCTTTCTTTCTCTCTCTCGGAGAACCTGAGCCCTAGGACCATACGTCAGGACTACCGGGCATGATGACTCCTTGCTGTCCCCAGTCCACCTGGCCTTGCTGCTGTTCCAGTTTGAAATGTTCTGCCTGCGGTTATGGAACCCCTACCTGTCCCAGACCTGCTGTTTTCAACTCTTAATGATCGGCTATGAAAAGCCAACTGACATTTATTCATGATTATTATTTGACCATGCTTGTCACTTATGAACATTTTAAACATCTTGGCCATGTTCTGTTATAATCTCCACCCGGCACAGCCAGAAGAGGACTGGCCACCCCTCATAGCCTGGTTCCTCTCTAGGTTTCTTCCTAGGTTTTGGCCTTTCTAGGGAGTTTTTCCTAGCCACCGTGCTTCTACACCTGCATTGCTTGCTGTTTGGGGTTTTAGGCTGGGTTTCTGTACAGCACTTCGAGATATTAGCTGATGTACGAAGGGCTATATAAAATAAACTTGATTTGATTTGATTTGATTGGTCTGTATATTATATAGTGCACTATTATATTATACTGCATTACAATATACTCTAGCTAGCCTGTAATTGGTCTGTGTATTATATAGTATACTGTATTGTGTTATACTGTATTATAATATACCGTAGCTAGCCTCTCATTGGTCTGTGTATTATATAGTATACTGTATTGTGTTATACTGTATTATAATATACTGTAACTAGACTGTTATTGGTCTGTAAATTATATAGTATACTGTACTGTGTTATATTGTATTATATTATACCGTAGCTAGCCTGTCATTGGTCTGTATGTTATATATTATACTGTATTATATCATACTGTAGCTAGCCTCTCATTGGTCTGTATATTATATAGTATACTCTGTTGTATTTGTATTTATTATGGATCCCCATTAGTTCCCTCCAAGGCAGCAGCTAGTCTTCCTCGTGTTTATTTTGGATCCCCATTAGTTCCCTCCAAGGCAGCAGCTAGTCTTCCTCATGTTTATTTTGGATCCCCATTAATTCCCTCCGAGGCAGCAGCTAGTCTTCCTCGTGTTTATTTTGGATCCCCATTAGTTCCCTCCAAGGCAGCAGCTAGTCTTCCTCGTGTTTATTTTGGATCCCCATTAGTTCCCTCCAAGGCAGCAGCTAGTCTTCCTCATGTTTATTAGGGATCCCCATTAGTTCCCTCCAAGGCAGCAGCTAGTCTTCCTCATGTTTATTTTGGATCCCCATTAGTTCCCTCCGAGGCAGCAGCTAGTCTTCCTCATGTTTATTTTGGATCCCCATTAGTTCCCTCCAAGGCAGCAGCTAGTCTTCCTCATGTTTATTTTGGATCCCCATTAGTTCCCTCCAAGGCAGCAGCTAGTCTTCCTCATGTTTATTTTGGATCCCCATTAGTTCCCTCCAAGGCAGCAGCTAGTCTTCCTCATGTTTATTTTGGATCCCCATTAGTTCCCTCCGAGGCAGCAGCTAGTCTTCCTCATGTTTATTATGGATCCCCATTAGTTCCCTCCAAGGCAGCAGCTACTCTTACTGGGGTCCAGCAACATACCGTTTAAAATACTTACCCAACACAATCAATGTTCCCTGAGGACACCACTCCACAACTAAATATTTACAATACAATATCCATTTGCACATGTGTGTAGATTGTGTGTCTTGTCATGTGTATGTGTGTCTGTGCCTGTTTGTGACTCTTCACAGTCCCCAATGTCCAATAAAGTGTATTTGTATCAGTTGTTCTATTCCCGATTCTACTACTTGCATCAGTTACCTGATGTGGAATCGAGTTCCATGTATTCATGGCTCTATATAGTACTGTGCGCCTCCCATAGGCTGTTCTTGACTTGGGGATAGTGAAGAGACATTTGGTGGTATGTCTTGTGGGTATGCATGGGTGTCCAAGCTGTGTGCAAGTAATGATTAAGTCAATCTCTGCTCTACTTTGAGCCATGAGAGATGTACATGCATATTATTAATGTCAGCTCTCTGTGTTCAGCGGTGTTGCCCTGTTCTGAGCCAATTGTAATTTTCAGAGGTCCCTCTTTGTGTCACCTGACCACACGACTGAACAGTAGTCCAGGTGCGACAAAACTAGAGTCTGTAGGACCTGCCTTGTTGATTGTGTTGTTAAAAATGCCGAGCAGTGCTTTATTATGGACAGACTCCCCATTTTAGCTACTGTTGTATCAACATGTTTTGACCATGACAGTTTGCAATCCAGGGTTACTCCAAGAAATGTAGTCACCATAACCTGCTAAATTTCAAAATTATTCATTACAAGATTTAGTTACATGGTATAGTGAATGATTTTTCCCAAATACAATGCTTTTAGTTTTTGAAATATTTAGGACCAACTTATTCCCTTCCGCCCATTCTGAAACTAACTGCAGCTCTTTGTTAAGTGTTGCACTGATTCTGTAGTAGCTGATGTTTATAGCATTGAGTAATCCACATACAAGGCCAGTGGCATGTCATTAGTAAAGATTTTAAAAAGTAAGGGGCCCTAGACAGCTGCCATGGGGAATTCCTTATTCTACCTGGATTATATTGGAGAGGCTTCCATTAAAGAACAGCCTCTGTATTCTTTTAGACAGGTAACTCTTTATCCACAATATAGCAGTAAAGCCATATATGTTTTCCCATCAGCAGACTGTGATCGATCATTTCAAAAGCCGCACTGAAGTCTAACAAAATGTCTCCCAATCTTTTTCTTTAAAAAAAAATGTATTTCACCTTAACCAGGTAGGCTAGTTGAGAACAAGTTCTCCTTTACAACTGCGACCTGGCCAAGATATCATCAATTTATCTCAGTCAATCATCAGTCATTTGCGTAAGTGCTGTAATTGTTGAATGTACTTACCTACAAGCGTGCTTAAAATCTGTTTTAAATTTCTTTACAGTAAAATAGCATTGTATCTGGTCGAACACATTTTTTTCCAAAAGATAAATAAAGGTTTGGCTATTTGAGCCAGTAAAGGGGGCTTTACTATTCTTGGGTAGGATAATTACTTTTGCTTACCTCCAGGACTGGGGGCACACAATTTCTAGTAGGCTTAGATTGAAGATATGGCAAGTAAGATTACCCTCAGTCATTTTCCATCCAGACTGTCAGACTCCGGTGACTTGTCATTGTTGATAGACAACAATAATTGTTTCACTTCTTCCACACTTATGTTCTGGAATTCAAAATTACAATCCTTGTCTTTCATAATTTGATCAGTTGTACTTGGATGTGTAGTGTCAGCGTTTGCTGCTGGCATGTCATGGCTAAGTTTGCTAATTTTGCCAATTAAAAAAGTAATTAAAGTAGTTGACAATATCAGTGGGTTTTGTGATGAATGAGCCATCTGATTCAATGAATGATGGAGCTGTTTGCCTTTTTGCCCAAAATGTCATTAAAGGTGCTCTAAAACTTTTTACTGTCATTCTTTAATACCATTTTTTTTTGTTTAATAGTGTAGTCTCTTCTTCTTTTAATTCACCAGATTTCTCCATTTGCAGTACGTTTGCCAATAGGTTGTGCAACCAGACTTGTTTGCCATTCCTCTTGCCTCATCCGTCTCAACCATACAATTTTTTCAATTCCTAATCAATCCACAGGGATTTCACAGTTTTTACAGTAACTGTCTTAGTGGGTACATGCTTATTAGTAACTAGAATAAGCAATTTCATAAATGTGTCAAGTACAGCGTCTGGTTGCTCCTCATTACTTAACACAGACCAGCAAATATTCTATACATCAACAACATAGGAGTCACTACAAAACCTATTATATGACCTCTTATACATTATATTAGGCCCAGCCCTTGGAACATTGGTTTTCCTAGATATGGCTATTATATTGTGATCAGTACAGCCGATGGATTTGGATTCTGCTTTAAAGGAAATTTCGGCAGCCTTAGTAAAGATGTGATCATTACATGTTGATGATTTCATTCTTGTGCTGTTTGTAACTTCCATGGTAGGTTGACTGATAACCTGAACCAGGTTGAAGCCACTAGTTACAGTTCATCAGGGCAGCCTGATAACCTGAACCAGGTTGAAGCCACTAGTTACAGTTCATCAGGGCAGCCTGATAACCTGAACCAGGTTGAAGCCACTAGTTACAGTTCATCAGGGCAGCCTGATAACCTGAACCAGGTTGAAGCCACTAGTTACAGTTCATCAGGGCAGCCTGATAACCTGAACCAGGTTGAAGCCACTAGTTACAGTTCATCAGGGCAGCCTGATAACCTGAACCAGGTTGAAGCCACTAGTTACAGTTCATCAGGGCAGCCTGATAACCTGAACCAGGTTGAAGCCACTAGTTACAGTTCATCAGGGCAGCCTGATAACCTGAACCAGGTTGAAGCCACTAGTTACAGTTCATCAGGGCAGCCTGATGAAAGCTAGCAAATATTTAAATCCCCTAGAAACCGCTAGGTTGATATCAATTACATTATCAAGCTTTTCACACATTATCCAGATACTGACTGTCCGTTACTTGGTGGTGTATAGCAGCTTCCCACCAGAATGGGCTTCAGATGAGGCAGATGAACCTGCAGCCATATTACTTCAGTATTTAACATGACATCTTCTCTAAGCTTTACAGGAATGTGGTTCTGAATATAAATGGCAACACCTCCAACTTTGGCATTTCTGTATTTTCTGTAGATGTTATAACCATATATTGCTACCACTGTATCATCAAATGTATTATCTAAGTGAGTTTCAGAGATTGTCAGAATATGAATGTCCTCTGTTATGTAGTATAGTATATAGTATACAGTAGTATATTATACCGTAGCTAGCCTGTCATTGGTCTGTATTTTATACCATAGCTAGCCTGTCATTGGACTGTATTTTATACCATAGCTGGCCTGTCATTGGTCTGTATGTTATATCGTAGCTAGCCTGTCATTGGTCTGTATGTTATATCGTAGCTAGCCTGTCATTGGTCTGTATTTTATACCGTAGCTAGCCTGTCATTGGTCTGTATTTTATACCATAGCTAGCCTGTCATTGGTCTGTATTTTATACCGTAGCTAGCCTGTCATTGGACTGTATTTTATACCATAGCTAGCCTGTCATTGGTCTGTATTTTATACCGTAGCTAGCCTGTCATTGGACTGTATTTTATACCATAGCTAGCCTGTCATTGGACTGTATTTTATACCGTAGCTAGCCTGTCATTGGATTGTATTTTATACCATAGCTAGCCTGTCATTGGTCTGTGTTACGAATCCCTTTGGCACGACAGTCTAGGGGGGATGGTAATGGGACCCGTAACACAACTCAAGCAAATTATAGTAGTGAAAACGTAACAGTGAGAACAAATAACACAGACAACTTAATTACCGTCAAACACTAAAATGTTTATTTATAAACACACGGTAAATGGGGGGTGGAGCAGGAAAAGGGGCTGAGCGGGACCCAAGGAATGATAGAATAATAATTCAAAAACACCCCTAAGCTAGACTAGCCTACTTCACAAACAGCTAACTAACTAACCAAAAATACAGGGGGTGGTCCGCCCAGTTCTAACTAGTGTTTTTAACAATATTTAACTACGGGTAGTGTAGCCCAAGGGCGACTTGTCTGGTTACCCCCTTTTCCCACCATCAAACAAACACTCAAACACCATAACCAAAACAATACTCACAGGTGGGGACAAAGTGACATGTAGCTGCAAAACACACAAGCGATCTACAGACAGAAGGCATGTTACAAAGAGATTGAGCTGGGGAGAAAACAACTGACAGGGGTTTTAAACCAAGGGAAAGGGACTGTGATTGGGTAAGGGAAAAGGAGCAGGTGTCTTCCGATTAGCGACTGATTGATGACTGATTGGGGAATGATTATTGTCACCTGTGAGTAGGGGAGAAGGAGAGAAAAGAAATACACACAGGATACACACAGAACACTTGTATCCGTAACAGTCTGTATTTTATACCATAGCTAGCCTGTCATTGGTCTGTATTTTATACCGTAGCTAGCCTGTCATTGGTCTGTATTTTATACCATAGCTAGCCTGTCATTGGACTGTATTTTATACCGTAGCTAGCCTGTCATTGGTCTGTATTTTATACCGTAGCTAGCCTGTCATTGGACTGTATTTTATACCGTAGCTAGCCTGTCATTGGTCTGTATTTTATACCGTAGCTAGCCTGTCATTGGACTGTATTTTATACCATAGCTAGCCTGTCATTGGACTGTATTTTATACCATAGCTAGCCTGTCATTGGACTGTATTTTATACCATAGCTAGCCTGTCATTGGACTGTATTTTATACCGTAGCTAGCCTGTCATTGGACTGTATTTTATACCGTAGCTAGCCTGTCATTGGACTGTATTTTATACCGTAGCTAGCCTGTCATTGGACTGTATTTTATACCGTAGCTAGCCTGTCATTGGTCTGTATTTTATACCGTAGCTAGCCTGTCATTGTTCTGTACTTTATACCGTAGCTAGCCTGTCATTGGTCTGTATTTTATACCGTAGCTAGCCTGTCATTGGTCTGTATTTTATACCGTAGCTAGCCTGTCATTGTTCTGTACTTTATACCATAGCTAGCCTGTCATTGGACTGTATTTTATACCGTAGCTAGCCTGTCATTGGACTGTATTTTATACCGTAGCTAGCCTGTCATTGGTCTGTATTTTATACCGTAGCTAGCCTGTCATTGTTCTGTACTTTATACCATAGCTAGCCTGTCATTGGACTGTATTTTATACCGTAGCTAGCCTGTCATTGGTCTGTATTTTATACCGTAGCTAGCCTGTCATTGTTCTGTACTTTATACCATAGCTAGCCTGTCATTGGACTGTATTTTACACCATAGCTAGCCTGTCATTGTTCTGTACTTTATACCGTAGCTAGCCTGTCATTGGACTGTATTTTATACCGTAGCTAGCCTGTCATTGGTCTGTATTTTATACCGTAGCTAGCCTGTCATTGTTCTGTATTTTATACCGTAGCTAGCCTGTCATTGTTCTGTACTTTATACCGTAGCTAGCCTGTCATTGGACTGTATTTTATACCGTAGCTAGTCTGTCATTGTTCTGTATTTTATACCGTAGCTAGCCTGTCATTGTTCTGTACTTTATACCGTAGCTAGTCTGTCATTGTTCTGTATTTTATACCGTAGCTAGCCTGTCATTGTTCTGTATTTTATACCGTAGCTAGCCTGTCATTGTTCTGTACTTTATACCGTAGCTAGCCTGTCATTGGACTGTATTTTATACCGTAGCTAGTCTGTCATTGTTCTGTATTTTATACGGTAGCTAGTCTGTCATTGTTCTGTATTTTATACCGTAGCTAGTCTGTCATTGTTCTGTATTTTATACCGTAGCTAGCCTGTCATTGGTCTGTATTTTATACCGTAGCTAGCCTGTCATTGGTCTGTATTTTATACCGTAGCTAGCCTGTCATTGGTCTGTATTTTATACCGTAGCTAGCCTGTCATTGGTCTGTATTTTATACCGTAGCTAGCCTGTCATTGTTCTGTACTTTATACCGTAGCTAGCCTGTCATTGTTCTGTACTTTATACCGTAGCTAGCCTGTCATTGGTCTGTATTTTATACCGTAGCTAGCCTGTCATTGTTCTGTACTTTATACCGTAGCTAGCCTGTCATTGGTCTGTATTTTATACCGTAGCTAGCCTGTCATTGTTCTGTACTTTATACCGTAGCTAGCCTGTCATTGTTCTGTACTTTATACCGTAGCTAGCCTGTCATTGGACTGTATTTTATACCGTAGCTAGCCTGTCATTGTTCTGTACTTTATACCGTAGCTAGCCTGTCATTGGACTGTATTTTATACCGTAGCTAGCCTGTCATTGTTCTGTACTTTATACCGTAGCTAGCCTGTCATTGTTCTGTATTTTATACCGTAGCTAGCCTGTCATTGTCTGTACTTTATACCGTAGCTAGCCTGTCATTGGTCTGTATTTTATACCGTAGCTAGCCTGTCATTGTTCTGTACTTTATACCGTAGCTAGCCTGTCATTGGACTGTATTTTATACCGTAGCTAGCCTGTCATTGTTCTGTACTTTATACCGTAGCTAGCCTGTCATTGGACTGTATTTTATACCGTAGCTAGCCTGTCATTGTTCTGTACTTTATACCGTAGCTAGCCTGTCATTGTTCTGTATTTTATACCGTAGCTAGCCTGTCATTGGTCTGTACTTTATACCGTAGCTAGCCTGTCATTGTTCTGTACTTTATACCGTAGCTAGCCTGTCATTGGTCTGTACTTTATACCGTAGCTAGCCTGTCATTGTTCTGTACTTTATACCGTAGCTAGCCTGTCATTGGTCTGTACTTTATACCGTAGCTAGCCTGTCATTGGTCTGTATTTATACCATAGCTAGCCTGTCATTGGTCTGTACTTTATACCGTAGCTAGCCTGTCATTGGTCTGTATTTTATACCGTAGCTAGCCTGTCATTGGTCTGTATTTTATACCATAGCTAGCCTGTCATTGTTCTGTACTTTATACCGTAGCTAGCCTGTCATTGGTCTGTACTTTATACCGTAGCTAGCCTGTCATTGTTCTGTACTTTATACCGTAGCTAGCCTGTCATTGGTCTGTACTTTATACCGTAGCTAGCCTGTCATTGGTCTGTATTTTATACCATAGCTAGCCTGTCATTGGTCTGTACTTTATACCGTAGCTAGCCTGTCATTGGTCTGTATTTTATACCGTAGCTAGCCTGTCATTGGTCTGTATTTTATACCATAGCTAGCCTGTCATTGTTCTGTACTTTATACCATAGCTAGCCTGTCATTGGTCTGTACTTTATACCGTAGCTAGCCTGTCATTGGTCTGTATTTTATACCGTAGCTAGCCTGTCATTGGTCTGTATTTTATACCATAGCTAGCCTGTCATTGTTCTGTACTTTATACCGTAGCTAGCCTGTCATTGTTCTGTACTTTATACCGTAGCTAGCCTGTCATTGGTCTGTATTTTATACCGTAGCTAGCCTGTCATTGGTCTGTATTTTATACCATAGCTAGCCTGTCATTGTTCTGTACTTTATACCATAGCTAGCCTGTCATTGGTCTGTACTTTATACCGTAGCTAGCCTGTCATTGGTCTGTATTTTATACCGTAGCTAGCCTGTCATTGGTCTGTATTTTATACCATAGCTAGCCTGTCATTGTTCTGTACTTTATACCGTAGCTAGCCTGTCATTGTTCTGTACTTTATACCGTAGCTAGCCTGTCATTGTTCTGTACTTTATACCGTAGCTAGCCTGTCATTGGTCTGTATTTTATACCGTAGCTAGCCTGTCATTGTTCTGTACTTTATATAGTATACTGTGTTATATTATACTGTAACTAGCCCGTCATTGGTCTGTACTTTATATAGTATACTGTATTATAGTATACTGTAACTAGCCCGTCATTGGTCTGTACTTTATATAGTATACTGTATTATAGTATACTGTAGCTAGCCTGTCATTGGTTAGTGTATGATATAGTATACTGTATTATATTATACTGTAGCTAGCCTGTCATTGGTTAGTGTATGATATAGTATACTGTATTATAGTATACTGTAACTAGCCCGTCATTGGTCTGTACTTTATATAGTATACTGTGTTATAGTATACTGTAGCTAGCCTGTCATTTGTCTGTAACCTCATAGAAATATCTTGGAATTTTAATTGATGACGGCCTCTCTTTTAAATTGCATATTCAACAAAAACATTGAAGCTGAAATTGGGATTTTATTTTAGGAATAAGGCCTGTTTTTCTTTTGAAGCCAGGAGGAGGCTACATTTATGCCTTTACTAGACTATGGTGATATTTATATATGAATGCTTCTGCTCAGCGTTTGAGATCAATTGACACCCGTTACCATGGAGCGTTGAGATTTATTTTAAACTGCGACACCCTTACGCACCACTGCACTTTGTATACCAGGGTTGGCTGGCCTTCTCTAGTCACTCGTAGGCTCAGTCACTGGTATACTTTTATTTACAAAGCCATTTGGGGTTTACAACCTTTTTATTTGGTCATTTTTATTGTTCAGAAATGTGGTGGGTACTCTCTTTGATCGCTGGACTTTATCATGCTAACTGTTCCAAATGTCCGAACTGAATTTGGTAACCCTGCATGGTAACAGTGTCTGGTGGAATTAGTCTCTCACAGCCTCTCATACTGAGATTGGTAATATTGTCTCAACCTCTCAACACATTGTGGGATTTGCTGTTTCTCTGTCAAACAGATTAGATGAGATCACATTATGTTTGTCTTCCTTTGCCAATTGCTGAGTCTAATGCCAGCTTTCAAACAGAAGCTGTTATGTGGACATAATACACATATTTCACATTCCTTCAATGGAATCTGACAGAACACAGTAGAACCAGGGATCATATACACACCACCCATCTCCTCTCACTGTAGTAACGACGGTGCTGATCCCATTCAGCAGAACACAGTAGAACCATCTCCTCTCACTGTAGTAACAGCGGTTCCGATCCCATTCAGCAGAACACAGTAGAACCAGGGATCATATACACACCACCCATCTCCTCTCACTGTAGTAATGACGGTTCTGATCCCACTCAGCAGAACACAGTAGAACCATCTCCTCTCACTGTAGTAACGCCGGTTCTGATCCCACTCAGCAGGACACAGTAGAACCATCTCCTCTCACTGTAGTAACAGCGGTTCCGATCCCATTCAGCAGAACACAGTAGAACCAGGGATCATATACACACCACCCATCTCCTCTCACTGTAGTAATGACGGTTCTGATCCCACTCAGCAGAACACAGTAGAACCATCTCCTCTCACTGTAGTAACGGCGGTTCTGATCCCATTCAGCAGAACACAGTAGAACCATCTCCTCTCACTGTAGTAACGCCGGTTCTGATCCCACTCAGCAGAACACAGTAGAACCATCTCCTCTCACTGTAGTAACGACGGTTCTGATCCCACTCAGCAGAACACAGTAGAACCATCTCCTCTCCCTGTAGTAACGACGGTTCTGATACCATTCAGCAGAACACAGTAGAACCATCTCCTCTCACTGTAGTAACGACGGTTCTGATCCCATTCAGCAGAACACAGTAGAACCATCTCCTCTCCCTGTAGTAACAACGGTGCTGATCCCATTCAGCAGAACACAGTAGAACCAGGGATCATATACACACCACCCATCTCCTCTCACTGTAGTAATGACGGTTCTGATCCCACTCAGCAGAACACAGTAGAACCATCTCCTCTCACTGTAGTAACGGCGGTTCTGATCTCACTCAGCAGAACACAGTAGAACCATCTCCTCTCACTGTAGTAACGGCGGTTCTGATCCCACTCAGCAGAACACAGCCCAGCCAGTGGAAACACCACACTATCTCTTTAATTGTGCTAATTCTAGCCCTGGTCCTCTGTAGAATGTCGAGTCCTTCCAAGCACAGATTAGGGCTGTATGCTGAAACACACTTGTCACTGAATCAGCTTAAACTTTGCTCAGCAAGCATGTGAGAGGGTGATAACAGGCGTGTGGTGTTTGTATTGTTGGGGTTTAGGGCTCAGCCCTGGTCCTCTAGATCATATGCTCTCTCTGTGAGTTTGGCTGTTTAAGGAGCTGTTTGCTCAGTGCACAGGGAACACACTGGGAACAAATAATATTCTATAAACATATTCCCTGTTACTGTCCTCAAACACCACTATATCCAAATGATATATGTCAAATGTACATATCATCATTCAGGACAGAAATGTGATGATACAGCATGTGAAACAAGCTAGCTGACTATCCTCCCCCCCCCCCCCCCCCCGGCTCCTATCCTCCTGGTCTGTGTCTCTCTATACCAGTATGCAGTCCAGGTTGGTGCCATTAAGTTGAACCTCTGCAGCTCTCCTCTCACCAACCTTACAATCTGCTAACAACCCCCATTATTATGAAAATTAGATACATTTTCCGCCATAAAAAGTTCCCAAGAAACCTGATGCATATTTTATGCACCATGTGCTTTGGTAGAAAGATCAACTGAAATGGAATTGGTTTGGACATACCTGTTTAAATGTAACATTCTCTAGAGAGGGAAAGGTGGTTCTGGCAGCTGTGTCTAACTGGGTCCTGTAATACTGGAAGTATTCATCTACACTGGAACCAAGAGCTTGTGAGACAGACGAGTTGATCAGTCACCTCTATTCATACACTATAGAGAGGAAAGGAGAGGTGAGGAGAGGAGAGGAGATGAGAGGAGAGGAAATGGGGAGGAGGAGTGGGGAGGAGAGGAGAAGAGAGAGAGGAAATGGGGAGAGTGTTGAGGATAGCCACAGACATGCTCATGAATATTATAATAACAGAGCTAGCTATATTCCATCACTATTTTGCCACTTGGCTTGGCTTTCTACATTTATTGACATGCCACTGGCATATGACCCAGTACTCCACCACATCACAGAGCAGAGGAGGAAGGGAGGGAGAGGAGAGGAGAGGAGAGGAGAGGAGAGGAGAGGAGGGAGGGAGAGGAGGGCTGAGGAGGAAGGGAGGGAGAGGAGGAGAGAGGAGAGGAGAGGAGAGGAGAGGAGAGAGGGAGAGGAGGGCTGAGGAGGAAGGGAGGGAGAGGAGAGGAGAGGAGGAGAGCTGAGGAGAGCTGAGGAGAGAAGAGGAGAGCAGAGGAGAGCTGAGGAGAGGAGAGGAGAGGAGAGGAGAGGAGAGGAGAGGAGAGGAGAGGAGAGGAGCGGGGAGGAGCGGGGAGGAGGGCTGAGGATTTGGCCCAATGAATGAAACATTAACCCTTTGTCAGTCTACACTAAAGTCATTAAAATATCCCACTTCCAGCAGATCTGATTCCAGGACAGATTTATTCAGGCTTTAATTGTCTCTGTGATATTCAAGCTGAGAGGATCTCTGACTGGCACCAGCTGTTCGCTCTGACATAATGAGGTTAGGACTGGATAGGGCTAGATAGAGCTGGGTGGAGCAGTGGTTCAACAGGGAGGAGGGAAGAGGAGGACGCACCTGAGTGGTTCAATCAATCAATGAAATGTATTTATAAATCCCTTTTTACATCAGCCGATGTCACAAAGTGCTGTACAGAAACCCAGCCTAAAACCCCAAACAGCAAACAATGCAGGTGTAGAAGCACGGTGGCTAGGAAAAACTCCCTAGAAAGGCCAGAACCTAGGAAGAAACCTAGAGAGGAACCAGGCTATGAGGGGTGGCCAGTCCTCTTCTGGCTGTGCCAGGTGGAGATTATAACAGAAGAGATTTTCAAACGTTCATAGATGACCAGCAGGGTCAGACACTAATAATCACAGTGGTTGTAGAGGGAGCAACAGGACAGCACCTCAAGAGTAAATTTGAACAGTGTACTTTACACATTTCATTACATTTTTATATATTGCAAATAAAATGTAAAAACAATCACAAATAATATTTTATATTATTAATTTCAAACAACGGCATTAGCATGAGAAGAACTTACCAGTTACCAGTCCAAAACAATGTCCTCTCCGTTCAAAAAATATGCTTCCATTTGAGTCATGGTCGCTAACTGAGTCGTCTTCCAAAAGCGTGTTACCGAAATAGTGCTGTGCGTAACGAGCTTGGCTCCTTCCAGTATGAATCTTCAATGGCGAATGACCGTCTTTACGCCGGAGTTTACTACATGGGTTGGTCTTCCAAAACAGAAACATTACATATTGCCGTTTACCTCTGCTCATTGGCTATCTACCCAGCTAGATTTCAAGACGATCAGTGGTCATTGGGTTAAAATACAGTCAATCAACGAAACAGCGGTCGTATAATTGGTGCACAATGAGGTCGTTACTTGTTGTCTTCAAATCGGTTTCTTTGGGTCAATACGTCCCGCGAAATGACCCATCAAGTTTGGTTGTGTTACAAACAAACAGTTGATTGCAATGAAACCAAACATGACTGGATAAAGTCAGGTTTAGTCTGTGTATTTACATCGAATGTTTCATCGAACATTGAATGACACGAAATTCAACGAGATAAGCGTTCACAAAATGTTTCGTGTTAGGCTATAAAAATGGATTTAACCGAACAAAAGACCATTCATTGTGTAATAATGAGCCTTGGGATTGCAAACAGAGCAAGATCTTCAAAGGTAAACAATTTATTTCATTGCAATCTGTGATTTTGTTACGCCTGTGCTGGTTGAAATAGTATTTTGGTATGTGGCTCTGTGCTCAGATAATCGCATCGTTTTCTTTCACAGTAAATCCTTTTTTAAATCTGACAACGCAGTTGGATTAGCAAGATTCTAGGCTTTTGAAGCATGTGAGACACTTGTATTTTCAGGAATGTTTAATATGACTTTATGTGGCGATCACCGTATGTTGTCGAATTTAAACCCGGTACCGGGTATCCGTAGCACAGAGAAGTTAAAGGTCTTACTCAAGTCGGCTACGGAGAGCGTGATCACACAGTCGTCCGGAACAGCTGGTGCTCTCATGTATGCCTCAGTGTTGCTTGCTCGAAGCCAGCATAGAAGTGATTTAGCTCGTCTGGTAGGCTCGTGTCACTGGACAGCTCGCGGCTGTGCTTCCCTTTGTAATAGTTTGCAAGCCCTGCCACATAAGACGAGCATCGGAGCCGGTGTTAGTATGATTCAATCTTAGACCTGTATTGACGCTTTGCCTGTTTGACGGTTCGTCACAGGACATAGCAGGATTTCTTATAATCTTCCGGGTTCGATTCCCACACCTTTAAACCGGCAGTCCTACCCTTTAGCTCAGTGCGAATGTTGCCTGTAATCGATGGCTTCTGGTTGGGGTATGTACGCACAGTTACTGTGGGGACAACGTTCTCGATGCACTTATTGATAAAGCCAGTGACTGATGTGGTGTACTCCTCAATGCCATCGGAAGAATCCCTGAACATGTTCCAGTCTGTGATAGCAAAACAGTCCTGTAGTTTAGCATCTGCTTCATCTGACCATTTTTTTTATAGACCGAGTCACTGGTGCTTCCAGCTTTAGTTTTGCTACTAAGCAGAATCAGTAGGATAGAGTTGTGGTCAGATTTGCCAAATGGAGGGCAAGGGAGAGCTTTGTAAGTGTCTCTGTGTGTGGAGTACAGGTGATGTAGATTTTTTTTTCCCTCTGGTTGCAAATTTAACATGTTGATAGAAATTTGGTAGAACTGATTTAAGTTTCCCTGCATGAAAGTCTCCGGCCACTAGGAGCGCCGCCTCTGGGTGAGTGGTTTCCTGTTTGCTGATTTCCTTATACAGCTGACTGAGTGCTGTCTTAGTGCCAGCATTGGTCTGTGGTGGTATATAAACAGCCACAAAATGTATAGCTGAAAACTCTCTAGGCAAGTAGTGTGGCCTGCAATTATCAAAATATACTCTACTTCAGGCGAGCAAAATCTAGAGACTTCTTTAGATTTCGTGCACCAGCTGTTGTTTACAAATATGCACAGACCACCCCCCCACATCTTACCGGAGTGCGCTGTTCTATCTTGCCGGTGCAGCGTGTATCCCGCTAGCTGAATATCCATGTCATCGTTCAGCCACGATTCCGTGAAACATAGGATATGACAGTTTTTGATGTCCTGTTTGTAGGATATTCGTGATAGTACCTCATCTAATTTATTGTCCATTGATTGCACGTTGGCGAGTAATATTGACGGATAGCGGTAGTTTTCCCACTCCCCTTCTGTGGATCCTCACGAGGCATCCCGTTCTGTGTCCTCTGTACTTGCGTCTCATCCTCTTGCGGGGATGTCAGTTTGTCGGTTGTTAAGTCCTGTGCGTCCTGCTTGTTGAAGAAACAATATTAGTCCGAGGTCTAATAGTCTAATCATTAGTCTAATTAGTCCGAGGTGAGTGTGTCACGGTTTTCTAACGTAGAACCCAGAAGCAGACCAGGACAAGGAGAGTAAGACGAAGGTGAGTATTTATTTACAAGTTTAAGTGTAGAGATAGAAAGATCCAGGTAGCGGAGCGGGCAGCGGAGTTGAGTTGATGGGATTGAATTGGCAGATCCAAGGGAGTAACAGAAGCCACCGACGACCAGGTAGGGATGGAATGAGTGTTCCGGGGGAATGACTGTTGACAGAGAGAACGGAGGGTAAGTTCAAGGCAAGCAAGACGTACAAAACAACAAAACAAACTCTATCAAAATGGAGGCTGATACGCTGGCACGACATACTGTTCATGGCTAACGATCCGGCAGGGAATGGATGTCAGGTCAGTGCTTATGAAGTGGAGGGGTGATGATCAGGACCAGGTGTGCAGATAGCGGATTGGAAACAGGTGCGGTAAATCAGAGATCTCCCAACCAGCTACGTCGCCCGGCAACCAGACAGGGTGCGTTCCAGGACACCGGAAAAAACACTCCAGGACAGAACACAGGCAAAAACAGACTCAGGAAGCGGGATTCGTGACAGTGTGATCGCTGTCCTGATACCCAGAAGCTTTGCCGTATGATACGATTGCAGAAACATTATGTACAAAATAAAATAAAAACATGATAGCACATTTGGTCTGTAAAACTGCTTGGTCTGTAAAACTGCTGCCATTTCTTCCGGCGCCATTTACAGTGGTAAATGTGATGCTAAAGGTAAATCAGGAGGACATAACCATTTGAGATGGTGGTAAATGTGATGCTAAAGGTAAATCAGGAGGAACAGGAGGAGGACATAACCATTTGAGATGGTGGTAAATGTGATGCTAAAGGTAAATCTGGAGGACATAACCATTTGAGATGGTGGTAAATGTGATGCTAAAGGTAAATCAGGAGGACATAACCATTTGAGATGGTGGTAAATGTGATGCTAAAGGTAAATCAGGAGGACATAACCATTTGAGATGGTGGTAAATGTGATGCTAAAGGTAAATCAGGAGGAGGAGGAGGAGGACATAACCATTGAGATGGTGGTAAATGTGATGCTAAAGGTAAATCAGGAGGACATAACCATTTGAGATGGTGGTGAATGTGATGCTAAAGGTAAATCAGGAGGAGGAGGACATAACCATTTGAGATGGTGGTAAATGTGATGCTAAAGGTAAATCAGGAGGACATAACCATTTGAGATGGTGGTAAATGTGATGCTAAAGGTAAATCAGGAGGAGGAGGACATAACCATTTGAGATGGTGGTAAATGTGATGCTAAAGGTAAATCAGGAGGGGGAGGACATAACCATTTGAGATGGTGGTAAATGTGATGCTAAAGGTAAATCAGGAGGACATAACCATTTGAGATGGTGGTAAATGTGATGCTAAAGGTAAATCAGGGAGGACATAACCATTTGAGATGGTGGTAAATGTGAAGCTAAAAGGTAAATCAGGAGGAGGAGGACATAACAGACAAACAAAACACTGTCCATGATTCCACTTGTTCACAAAGAGACAGGTGCCATTAAAATATAAGTGTTCTGAGCTTTGATCAAAGCTGGGAGTTATATTTAGATGTTGACGTGTCATTTATTTTATTTGTTGCGTAAAAAAAGTGAAATATATATTTGTATTATTATTATAATATTTTTTTTTTAGATCTGAGGTAGTAATGTAGGACAGTGGTTTTATCTGTAGGAGTAATATAGTACAGGGGTTTTATCTGTAGTAGTAATGTAGTAAAGTAGTTTTATCTGTAGTAGTAATATAGTACAGGGGGTTTTATCTGTAGTAGTAATGTAGTAAAGTGGTTTTATCTGTAGTAGTAATATAGTACAGGGTTTTATCTGTAGTAGTAATATAGTACAGGGGTTTTATCTGTAGTAGTAATATAGTACAGGGGTTTTATCTGTAGTAGTAATATAGTACAGGGGTTTTAACTGTAGTAGTAATATAGTGCAGGGGTTTTATCTGTAGTAGTAATATAGTACAGGGGTTTTATCTGTAGTAGTAATATAGTACAGGGGTTTTATCTGTAGTAGTAATATAGTTCAGGGGTTTTATATGTAGTAGTAATATAGTACAGGGGTTTATCTGTAGTAGTAATATAGTACAGGGGTTTTATCTGTAGTAGTAATATAGTACAGGGGTTTTATATGTAGTAGTAATATAGTACAGGGGTTTTATCTGTAGTAGTAATGTAGTAAAGTGGTTTCATCTGTAGTAGTAATATAGTACAGGGGTTTATCTGTAGTAGTAATATAGTACAGCGGTTTTATCTTTAGTAGTAATATAGAACACGGGGGTTTATCTGTAGTAGTAATATAGTACAGGGGTTTTATCTGTAGTAGTAATGTAGTGAAGTGGTTTTATCTGTAGTAGTAATATAGTACAGGGGTTTTATCTGTAGTAGTAATATAGTACAGCGGTTTTATCTGTAGTATTAATATAGTACAGGGGTTTTATCTGTAGTAGTAATACAGTACAGGAGTTTTATCTGTAGTAGTAATATAGTACAGGGGTTTTATCTGTAGTAGTAATATAGTACAGTGGTTTTATCTGTAGTAGTAATATAGTACTTGGGTTTTATCTGTAGTAGTAATATAGTGCAGGGGTTTTATCTTTAGTAGTAATATAGTAAAGTGGTTTTATCTGTAGTAGTAATATAGTACAGGGGTTTTATCTGTAGTAGTAAGGAGGTACAGTGGTTTTATCTGTAGTAGTAATATAGTACAGGGGTTTTATCTGTAGTAGTAATATAGTACAGGGGTTTTATCTGTAGTTGTAATATAGTACAGGGGTTGTATCTTTAGTAGTAATATAGTACAGGGGTTTTATCTGTAGTAGTAATATAGTACAGGGGTTTATCTGTAGTAGTAATATAGTACAGGGGTTTTATCTGTAGTAGTAATATAGTACAGGGGTTTTATCTGTAGTAGTAATATAGTACAGGGGTTTTATCTGTAGTAGTAATATAGTACAGGGGTTTTATCTGTAGTAGTAATATAGTACAGCGGTTTATCTGTAGTAGTAATGTAGTGAAGTAGTTTTATCTGTAGTAGGAATGGTAGTATAGTGGTTTTATCTGTAGTAGTAATGTAGTGAAGTGGTTTTATCTGTAGTAGTAATATAGTACAGGGGTTTTATCTGTAGTAGTAATATAGTACAGCGGTTTTATCTGTAGTATTAATATAGTACAGGGGTTTTATCTGTAGTAGTAATATAGTACAGCGGTTTTATCTGTAGTATTAATACAGTACAGGAGTTTTATCTGTAGAAGTAATATAGTACAGGGGTTTTATCTGTAGTAGTAATATAGTACAGTGGTTTTATCTGTAGTAGTAATATAGTACTTGGGTTTTATCTGTAGTAGTAATATAGTACAGGGGTTTTAACTGTAGTAGTAATATAGTGCAGGGGTTTTATCTTTAGTAGTAATATAGTACAGGGGTTTTATCTGTAGTAGTAATATAGTACAGGGGTTTATCTGTAGTAGTAATATAGTAAAGGAATTTTATCTGTAGTAGTAATATGGTACAGGGGTTTTATCTGTAGTATTAATATAGTACCGAGGTTTTATCTGTAGTAGTAATATAGTACAGGGGTTTTATCTGTAGTAGTAATGTAGTAAAGTGGTTTTATCTGTATTAGTAATATAGTACAGAGGTTTTATCTGTAGTAGTAATATAGTACAGGGGTTTTATCTGTAGTAGTAATGTAGTAAAGTGGTTTTATCTGTAGTAGTAATATAGTACAGGGGTTTTATCTGTAGTAGTAATGAGGTACAGTGGTTTTATCTGTAGTAGTAATATAGTACAGGGGTTTTATCTGTAGTAGTAATATAGTACAGGGGTTTTATCTGTAGTAGTAATATAGTACAGGGGTTGTATCTTTAGTAGTAATATAGTACAGGGGTTTTATCTGTAGTAGTAATATAGTACAGGGGTTTTATTTGTCGTAGTAATATAGTACAGGGGTTTTATCTGTAGTAGTAATATAGTACAGGGGTTTTATCTGTAGTAGTAATATAGTACAGGGGTTTTATCTGTAGTAGTAATATAGTACAGGGGTTTTATCTGTAGTAGTAATATAGTACAGGGGTTTTATCTGTAGTAGTAATGTAGTGAAGTAGTTTTATCTGTAGTAGGAATGGTAGTATAGTGGTTTTATCTGTAGTAGTAATATAGTACAGTGGTTTTATCTGTAGTAGTAATATAGTACAGGGGTTTATCTGTAGTAGTAATATAGTACAGGGGTTTTATCTGTAGTAGTAATATAGTACAGGGGTTTTATCTGTAGTAGTAATATAGTACAGGGGTTTTATCTGTAGTAGTAATATAGTACAGGGGTTTTATCTGTAGTAGTAATATAGTACAGGGGTTTTATCTGTAGTAGTAATATAGTACAGGGGTTTTATCTGTAGTAGTAATATAGTACAGGGGTTTTATCTGTAGTAGTAATATAGTACAGGGGTTTTATCTGTAGTAGTAATATAGTTCAGGGGTTTATCTGTAGTAGTAATATAGTACAGGGGTTTTATCTGTAGTAGTAATATAGTACAGGGGTTTTATATGTAGTAGTAATATAGTACAGGGGTTTTATCTGTAGTAGTAATGTAGTAAAGTGGTTTCATCTGTAGTAGTAATATAGTACAGGGGTTTATCTGTAGTAGTAATATAGTACAGCGGTTTTATCTGTAGTATTAATATAGTACAGGGGTTTTATCTGTAGTAGTAATACAGTACAGGAGTTTTATCTGTAGTAGTAATATAGTACAGAGGTTTTATCTTTAGTAGTAATATAGTACAGGGGTTTTATCTGTAGTAGTAATATAGTACAGGGGTTTTATCTGTAGTAGTAATGTAGTGAAGTGGTTTTATCTGTAGTAGTAATATAGTACAGGGGTTTTATCTGTAGTAGTAATATAGTACAGGGGTTTTATCTGTAGTAGTAATATAGTACAGGGGTTTTATCTGTAGTAGTAATATAGTTCAGGGGTTTATCTGTAGTAGTAATATAGTACAGGGTTTTATCTGTACTAGTAATATAGTACAGGGGTTTTATATGTAGTAGTAATATAGTACAGGGGTTTTATCTGTAGTAGTAATGTAGTTAAGTGGTTTCATCTGTAGTAGTAATATAGTACAGGGGTTTATCTGTAGTAGTAATATAGTACAGCGGTTTTATCTGTAGTATTAATATAGTACAGGGGTTTTATCTGTAGTAGTAATACAGTACAGGAGTTTTATCTGTAGTAGTAATATAGTACAGGGGTTTTTCTTTAGTAGTAATATAGTACAGGGGTTTTATCTGTAGTAGTAATATAGTACAGGGGTTTTATCTGTAGTAGTAATGTAGTGAAGTGGTTTTATCTGTAGTAGTAATATAGTACAGGGGTTTTATCTGTAGTAGTAATATAGTACAGGGGTTGTATCTTTAGTAGTAATATAGTACAGGGGTTTTATCTGTAGTAGTAATATAGTACAGGGGTTTATCTGTAGTAGTAATATAGTACAGGGGTTTTATCTGTAGTAGTAATATAGTACAGGGGTTTTATCTGTAGTAGTAATATAGTACAGGGGTTTTATCTGTAGTAGTAATATAGTACAGGGGTTTTATCTGTAGTAGTAATGTAGTGAAGTAGTTTTATCTGTAGTAGGAATGGTAGTATAGTGGTTTTATCTGTAGTAGTAATATAGTACAGGGGTTTTATCTGTAGTAGTAATATAGTACAGGGGTTTTATCTGTAGTAGTAATATAGTACAGGGGTTTTATCTGTAGTAGTAATATAGTACAGGGGTTTTATCTGTAGTAGTAATATAGTACAGGGGTTTTATCTGTAGTAGTAATATAGTACAGGGGTTTTATCTGTAGTAGTAATATAGTACAGGGGTTTTATCTGTAGTAGTAATATAGTACATGGGTTTTATCTGTAGTAGTAATATAGTACAGGGGTTTTATCTGTAGTAGTAATATAGTACAGGGGTTTTATCTGTAGTTAGTATTATAGTTCAGGGGTTTATCTGTAGTAGTAATATAGTACAGGGGTTTTATCTGTAGTAGTAATATAGTACAGGGGTTTTATATGTAGTAGTAATGTAGTAAAGTGGTTTCATCTGTAGTAGTAATATAGTACAGGGGTTTATCTGTAGTAGTAATATAGTACAGCGGTTTTATCTGTAGTATTAATATAGTACAGGGGTTTTATCTGTAGTAGTAATACAGTACAGGAGTTTTATCTGTAGTAGTAATATAGTACAGGGGTTTTATCTTTAGTAGTAATATAGTACAGGGGTTTTATCTGTAGTAGTAATATAGTACAGGGGTTTTATCTGTAGTAGTAATGTAGTGAAGTGGTTTTATCTGTAGTAGTAATATAGTACAGGGGTTTTATCTGTAGTAGTAATATAGTACAGGGGTTTTATCTGTAGTAGTAATATAGTACAGGGGTTTATCTGTAGTAGTAATATAGTACAGGGGTTTATCTGTAGTAGTAATAGTACTTGGGTTTTATCTGTAGTAGTAATATAGTACAGGGGTTTTAACTGTAGTAGTAATATAGTGCAGGGGTTTTATCTTTAGTAGTAATATAGTACAGGGGTTTTATCTGTAGTAGTAATATAGTACAGGGGTTTATCTGTAGTAGTAATATAGTAAAGGAATTTTATCTGTAGTAGTAATATGGTACAGGGGTTTTATCTGTAGTATTAATATAGTACCGAGGTTTTATCTGTAGTAGTAATATAGTACAGGTGTAACGTCCTGACCAGAGTTCTTATGTGTTTTGCTTGTTTAGTGTTGGTCAGGACGTGAGCTGGGTGGGAATTCTATGTTGTGTGTCTAGTTCGTCTGTTTCTGTGTCCAGCCTAATATGGTTCTCAATCAGAGGCAGCTGTCAATCGTTGTCCCTGATTGAGAATCATATATAGGTGGCTTGTTTTGTGTTGGGATTTTGTGGGTGGTTGTTTCCTGTCTCTGTGTTTTGTCTGCACCAGCTAGGACTGTTTCGGTTTGCCACATTTGTTATTTTGTTTTGTATCGTGTTCTCTGTTTGTCGTTCGTATTAAACATGTTGAGCACTGGCTACGCTGCGTGTTGGTCCGATCCCTGCTACACTCTCTCTTCTAGTGAAGAGAGGGAAGGCTGCCGTTACAGAACCACCCACCAATCTCGGACCAAGCAGCGTAGTAACGGGCAGCAGTGGCAGCAGCAGCAGCAGCGGTACCAGGAGGAATGGACTTGGGAGGAAATTCTGGACGGTAATGGACCCTGGGCAGAGCCAGAGGAGTGTCGCCGCCCCAAAGCGGAGCTGGAGGCAGCAAAAGCGGAGAGGCGGCATTATGAGGCGCTAGCACGGCAGAGCGGCTGGAAGCCTGAGAGGCTCACCCAAAAATTTATTGGAGGGGGGCTAAAAGGGAGTGTAGCTGGGTCAAGTAGGAGACTTGAGCCAACTCCCCCTGCTTACCGTAAGGAGCCAAGGATGGAACCAGAGCCGGTGAGGGCGGTATTGGAGGTGAGCGAAGTAGAGACTGTGAAGGATCTAATGGGGAAATTGGAGGAGAGAAAAATGAGGGATTTGCTGGTGTGGTGCATGAGGCACGGCATCCGCCCGACGGTGCGTGTCGGGGATTTGATGTCACCTGAGTCAGCTCTCCATACTCGTCCTGAGGTGCGTGCTAGCCGTCTGGTGAAGACTGTGCCAGCACCACGCACCAGGCCTCCTGTGCGCCTCCCTAGCCCTGCACGTCCTGTGCCAGCTCAGCGCACCAGCTCTCCTGTGGAAGCCCCATGCACCAGCCCTCCGGTGCCGGCGCCACGTACCAGGCCTCCAGTTCCAGCACCCTGCACTCGCCTTGAGGTGCGTGCCCTCAGCCCAGTACCACCAGTGCCTACACCACGCACCAGGCTTCCAGTGCGTCTCCAGAGCCCTGTTCCTCCTCCACGCACTCTCCCTGTGGTGCGTGTCTCCAGCCCAGTGCCTCCAGTTCCGGCACCACGCACCAAGCCTCCTGTGCGTCTCCAGAGCCCTGTACGCACTGTTCCTTCTCCCCGCACTCGCCCTGAGGTGCGTGCCCTCAGCCCGGTACCACCAGTGCCGATACCACGCACCAGGCCTATAGTGCGCCTCGAGAGTTCAGTGTGCCCTGTTCCTGCTCCCCGCACTAGCTTTGAGGTGCGTGTCTCCAGTCCGGTACCACCAGTTCCGGCACCACGCACCAGGCCTACTGTGCGCCTCAGCAGGTCAGAGTCGGCCGCCTGCCCAACGCCGCCTGCACTGCTCGTCTGCCCAGCTCCGTCTGAGCTGCCTGCCTGCCCAGCGCCGTCTGAGCTGCCTGCCTGCCCAGCGCCGTCTGAGCTGCCTGCCTGCCCAGCGCCGTCTGAGCCATCCGTCTGCCCAGCACCGTCTGAGCCATCCGTCTGCCCAGCGCCGTCTGAGCCATCCGTCTGCCCAGCGCCGTCTGAGCCATCCGTCTGCCCAGTGCCATCTGAGCCATCTGTCTGCCCAGCGCCATCTGAGCCATCTGTCTGCCCAGCGCCATCTGAGCCATCCGTCTGCCCAGCGCCGTCTGAGCCATCCGTCTGTCCCGAGCCATTAGAGCCGTACGTCAGTCAGGAGCCGCTAGAGCCGTCCGTCAGTCAGGAGCTACCAGAGCCGCCAGCCAGTCAGGAGCTGCCATTGCCGCCAGCCAGTCAGGAGCTGCCAGAGCCGCCAGCCAGTCAGGAGCCGCCAGCCAGTCAGGAGCTGCCAGCCAGTCAGGAGCTGCCAGAGCCGCCAGCCAGTCAGGAGCCGCTAGAGCCGTCCGTCAGTCAGGAGCTACCAGAGCCGCCAGCCAGTCAGGAGCTGCCATTGCCGCCAGCCAGTCAGGAGCTGCCAGAGCCGCCAGCCAGTCAGGAGCCGCCAGCCAGTCAGGAGCCGCCAACCAGTCAGGAGCTGCCAGAGCCGCCAGCCAGTCAGGAGCTGCCAGAGCCGCCAGCCAGTCAGGAGCTGCCAGAGCCGCCAGCCAGTCAGGAGCTGCCAGAGCCGCCAGCCAGTCAGGAGCTGCCAGCCAGTCAGGAGCTGCCAGCCAGTCAGGAGCTGCCCTCCAGTCATGAGCTGCCCTCCAGTCATGAGCTGCCCTCCAGTCATGAGCTGCCCGCCAGTCATGAGCTGCCCGCCAGTCATGAGCTGCCCGCCAGTCATGAGCTGCCTTCCAGTTATGAGCTGCCCTCCAGTCATGAGCTGCCCTCCAGTCATGAGCTGCCCCTCAGCCCGGAGCTGCCATTAGTCCGGAGCTGCCCTTCAGTCCGGAGCTGCCCTTCAGTCCGGAGCTACCTCTCTGTCCTGAGCTACTTCTCTGTCCTGAGCTGTCTCCTCTATCTAGGGGGGACCTTTGTGAAGGTTCCTAGACCAGGGTCGGGGGCGAGGGTCGCCACTCAAAGGACGCTAAGGAGGGGGACAAAGACAATGGTGGAGTGGTGTCCTCGTCCTGCGCCGGAGCCGCCACCGCGGACAGATGCCCACCCAGACCCTCCTCTTGAGTTTTAGGGGTGCGTTCGGAGTCCGCACCTCAGGAGGGGGGTACTGTAACGTCCTGACCAGAGTTCTTATGTGTTTTGCTTGTTTAGTGTTGGTCAGGACGTGAGCTGGGTGGGAATTCTATGTTGTGTGTCTAGTTTGTCTGTTTCTGTGTCCAGCCTAATATGGTTCTCAATCAGAGGCAGCTGTCAATCGTTGTCCCTGATTGAGAATCATATATAGGTGGCTTGTTTTGTGTTGGGATTTTGTGGGTGGTTGTTTCCTGTCTCTGTGTTTTGTCTGCACCAGCTAGGACTGTTTCGGTTTGCCACATTTGTTATTTTGTTTTGTATCGTGTTCTCTGTTTGTCGTTCGTATTAAACATGTTGAGCACTGGCTACGCTGCGTGTTGGTCCGATCCCTGCTACACTCTCTCTTCTAGTGAAGAGAGGGAAGGCTGCCGTTACAACAGGGGTTTTATCTGTAGTAGTAATGTAGTAAAGTGGTTTTATCTGTAGTAGTAATATAGTACAGGGGTTTTATCTGTAGTAGTAATATAGTACAGGGGTTTTATCTGTAGTAGTAATGTAGTAAAGTGGTTTTATCTGTAGTAGTAATATAGTACAGGGGTTTTATCTGTAGTAGTAATGAGGTACAGTGGTTTTATCTGTAGTAGTAATATAGTACAGGGGTTTTATCTGTAGTAGTAATATAGTACAGGGGTTTTATCTGTAGTAGTAATATAGTACAGGGGTTGTATCTTTAGTAGTAATATAGTACAGGGATTTTATCTGTAGTAGTAATATAGTACAGGGGTTTTATCTGTAGTAGTAATATAGTACAGGGGTTTTATCTTTAGTAGTAATATAGTACAGGGGTTTTATCTGTAGTAGTAATATAGTACAGGGGTTTTATCTGTAGTGGTAATATAGTACAGGGGTTTTATCTGTAGTAGTAATGTAGTGAAGTAGTTTTATCTGTAGTAGGAATGGTAGTATAGTGGTTTTATCTGTAGTAGTAATATAGTACAGTGGTTTTATCTGTAGTAGTAATATAGTACAGGGGTTTTATCTGTAGTAGTAATATAGTACAGGGGTTTTATCTGTAGTAGTAATATAGTACAGGGGTTTTATCTGTAGTAGTAATATAGTACAGGGTTTTATCTGTAGTAGTAATATAGTAGAGGGATTTTATCTGTAGTAGTAATATAGTACAGGGGTTTTATCTGTAGTAGTAATATAGTACAGGGGTTTTATCTGTAGTAGTAATATAGTACATGGGTTTTATCTGTAGTAGTAATATAGTACAGGGGTTTTATCTGTAGTAGTAGTATAGTACAGGGGTTTTATCTGTAGTAGTAATATAGTTCAGGGGTTTATCTGTAGTAGTAATATAGTACAGGGGTTTTATCTGTAGTAGTAATATAGTACAGGGGTTTTATATGTAGTAGTAATATAGTACAGGGGTTTTATCTGTAGTAGTAATGTAGTAAAGTGGTTTCATCTGTAGTAGTAATATAGTACAGGGGTTTATCTGTAGTAGTAATATAGTACAGCGGTTTTATCTGTAGTATTAATATAGTACAGGGGTTTTATCTGTAGTAGTAATACAGTACAGGAGTTTTATCTGTAGTAGTAATATAGTACAGGGGTTTTATCTTTAGTAGTAATATAGTACAGGGGTTTTATCTGTAGTAGTAATATAGTACAGGGGTTTTATCTGTAGTAGTAATGTAGTGAAGTGGTTTTATCTGTAGTAGTAATATAGTACAGGGGTTTTATCTGTAGTAGTAATATAGTACAGGGGTTTTATCTGTAGTAGTAATATAGTACAGGGGTTTTATCTGTAGTAGTAATATAGTACAGGGGTTTTATCTGTAGTAGTAATATAGTACAGGGGTTTTATCTGTAGTAGTAATGTAGTGAAGTGGTTTTATCTGTAGTAGTAATATAGTACAGGGGTTTTATCTGTAGTAGTAATATAGTACAGGGGTTTTATCTGTAGTAGTAATATAGTACAGGGGTTTTATCTGTAGTAGTAATATAGTACAGGGGTTTTATCTGTAGTAGTAATATAGTACAGGGGTTTATCTGTAGTAGTAATATAGTACAGGGGTTTTATCTGTAGTAGTAATATAGTACCAAGGTTTTATCTGTAGTAGTAATATAGTACAGGGGTTTTATCTGTAGTAGTAATGTAGTAAAGTGGTTTTATCTGTAGTAGTAATATAGTACAGGGGTTTTATCTGTAGTAGTAATATAGTACAGGGGTTTTATCTGTAGTAGTAATGTAGTAAAGTGGTTTTATCTGTAGTAGTAATATAGTACAGGGGTTTTATCTGTAGTAGTAATGAGGTACAGTGGTTTTATCTGTAGTAGTACTATAGTACAGGGGTTTTATCTGTAGTAGTAATATAGTACAGGGGTTTTATCTGTAGTAGTAATATAGTACAGGGGTTGTATCTTTAGTAGTAATATAGTACAGGGGTTTTATCTGTAGTAGTAATATAGTACAGGGGTTTTATCTGTAGTAGTAATGTAGTAAAGTGGTTTTATCTGTAGTAGTAATATAGTACAGGGGTTTTATCTGTAGTAGTAATATAGTACAGGGGTTTTATCTGTAGTAGTAATATAGTACAGGGGTTTTATCTGAAGTATAATATAGTACAGGGGTTTAATCTGTAGTAGTAATGTAGTGAAGTAGTTTTATCTGTAGTAGTAATGTAGTATAGTGGTTTTATCTGTAGTAGTAATATAGTACAGTGGTTTTATCTGTAGTAGTAATATAGTACAGGGGTTTTATCTGTAGTAGTAATATAGTACAGGGGTTTTATCTGTAGTAGTAATATAGTACAGGGGTTTTATCTGTAGTAGTAATATAGTACAGGGGTTTTATCTGTAGTAGTAATGTAGTAAAGTGGTTTTATCTGTAGTAGTAATATAGTACAGGGGTTTTATCTGTAGTAGTAATGAGGTACAGTGGTTTTATCTGTAGTAGTACTATAGTACAGTGGTTTTATCTGTAGTAGTAATATAGTACAGGGGTTTTATCTGTAGTAGTAATATAGTACAGGGGTTGTATCTTTAGTAGTAATATAGTACAGGGGTTTTATCTGTAGTAGTAATATAGTACAGGGGTTTTATCTGTAGTAGTAATATAGTACAGGGGTTTTATCTGTAGTAGTAATATAGTACAGGGGTTTTATCTGTAGTAGTAATATAGTACAGGGGTTTTATCTGTAGTAGTAATATAGTACAGGGGTTTAATCTGTAGTAGTAATGTAGTGAAGTAGTTTTATCTGTAGTAGTAATGTAGTATAGTGGTTTTATCTGTAGTAGTAATATAGTACAGTGGTTTTATCTGTAGTAGTAATATAGTACAGGGGTTTTATCTGTAGTAGTAATATAGTACAGGGGTTTTATCTGTAGTAGTAATATAGTACAGGGGTTTTATCTGTAGTAGTAATATAGTTCAGGGGTTTTATCTGTAGTAGTAATATAGTACAGGGGTTTTGTCTGTAGTAGTAATATAGTACAGGGGTTTTATCTGTAGTAGTAATATAGTACAGGGGTTTTATCTGTAGTAGTAATATAGTACAGGGGTTTTATCTGTAGTAGTAATATAGTACAGGGGTTTTATCTGTATTAGTAATATAGTACAGGGGTTTTATCTGTAGTAGTAATATAGTACAGGGGTTTTATCTGTAGTAGTAATATAGTACAGGGGTTTTATCTGTAGTAGTAATATAGTACAGGGGTTTTATCTGTAGTAGTAATGTAGTGAAGTGGTTTTATCTGTAGTAGTAATGTAGTATAGTGGTTTTATCTGTAGTAGTAATATAGTACAGTGGTTTTATCTGTAGTAGTAATATAGTACAGGGGTTTTATCTGTAGTAGTAATATAGTACAGGGGTTTTATCTGTAGTAGTAATATAGTACAGGGGTTTTATCTGTAGTAGTAATATAGTACCGGGGTTTTATCTGTAGTAGTAATATAGTACAGGGGTTTTATCTGTAGTAGTAATATAGTACCGGGGTTTTATCTGTAGTAGTAATATAGTACAGGGGTTTTATCTGTAGTAATAATATAGTACAGGGGTTTATCTGTAGTAGTAATATAGTACAGGGGTTTTATCTGTAGTAGTAATATAGTACAGGGGTTTTAACTGTAGTAGTAATGTAGTGAAGTTGTTTTATCTGTAGTAGTAATGTAGTATAGTGGTTTTATTTGTAGTAGTAATGTAGTAAAGTGTTTTTATCTGTAGTGGTCATGTAGTACAGGGGTTTTATTTGTAGTACTAATGTAGTAAAGTGTTTTTATCTGTAGTATTGTCACGAATCCCGTTTCCTGAGTCTGTTTTTTGCCTGTGTTCTGTTCTGGAGTGTTATTTCCGGTGTCCTGGAACGCACCCTGTCTGGTGGCCGGGCGATTTAGCTAGTTGGGAGATCTCAGATTACCCGCACCTGTATCCCATCAGCTATCTGCACACCTGGTCCTGATCATCATCTCTCCTCTTCATAAGCCCGGACCTGACATCCATTCCCTGCCGGATCGTTAGCCATTAACAGTATGTTGTGCCAGCGTATCAGCCTCCTGCTTGATAGAATTTGTTTTGTTGTTTTGTACGTCTTGCTTGCCTTAAACTTACCTCCGTTTGTTCTGTCTTCAGTTATTCACCCGGATCACTTACCCCATTCCTGCCTGGTCGTCGGAGGTTTCCGCTACTCCCTTGGACCCACCTATTCACTCCCATCAACTCACCACCGCTGCCCGCTACGCCACCTGGATATTTCTACCCCTTCATATTCACTTGTAAATAAATACTCACCTTCTTCCTACTCTCCTTGTCCTGGTCTGCTTCTGGGTTCGATTTTGAAAGAACGTGACAAGTAGTAATGTAGTACAGTGGTTTTATCTGTAGTAGTAATATAGTAAAGTGGTTTTATCTGTAGTAGTAATGTAGTACAGTGGTTTTATCTGTAGTAGTAATGTAGTAAAGTGGTTTTATCTGTAGTAGTAATGTAGTATAGTGGTTTTATTTGTAGTAGTAATGTAGTAAAGTGGTTTTATCTGTAGTAGTAATGTAGTACAGTGGTTTTATTTGTAGTAGTAATGTAGTAAAGTGGTTTTATCTGTAGTAGTAATGTAGTATAGTGGTTTTATCTGTAGTAGTAATGTAGTACAGTGGTTTTATTTGTAGTAGTAATGTAGTACAGAGTTTTATATGAAGTACTTTATTTAATGTAACCTTTATTTAACTAGGTAAGTCATTTAAGAACAAATCCTTATTTACAATGACAGACTCCCAAAAGGCAAAAGGCCTCCTGCAAGGACGGGGGCTGGGATTAAAAATAAAAATGAAATAAAAATATAGGACAAAACACACATCACGGCAAGAGAGACAACACAAGACTGCATAAAGAGAGACCTAAGACAACATAGCAAGGCAGCAACACATGACAACACAGCATGGTAGCAACACCATGACAACATGGTAGCAACACAACATGGTAGCAACACAACATGGTAGCAACACAACATGGTAGCAACACAACATGGTAGCAACACAACATGGTAGCAACACAACATGGTAGCAACACAACATGGTAGCAACACAACATGGTAGCAACACAACATGGTAGCAACACAACATGGTAGAAACACAACATGGTAGCAACACAACATGGTAGCAACACAACATGACAACAACATGACAACAACATGGTAGCAACACAACATGGTAGCAACACAACATGGTAGCAACACAACATGACAACAACATGGTAGCAACACAACATGGTAGAAACACAACATGACAACAACACAACATGACAGCAACACAACATGGTAGCAACACAACATGGTAGCAACACAACATGGTAGCAACACAACATGACAACAACACAACATGACAGCAACACAACATGGTAGCAACACAACATGGTAGCAACACAACATGGTAGCAACACAACATGGTAGCAACACAACATGGTAGCAACACAGCATGGTAGCAACACAACATGGTAGCAACACAACATGGTAGCAACACAACATGGTAGCAATACAACATGGTAGCAATACAACATGGTAGCAACACAACATGGTAGCAACACAGCATGGTAGCAACACAACATGGTAGCAATACAACATGGTAGCAACACAGCATGGTAGCAACACAACATGGTAGCAACACAACATGGTAGCAACACAACATGGTAGCAACACAACATGGTAGCAACACAACATGGTAGAAACACAACATGGCAACAACATGACAGCAACACAACATGGTAGCAACACAACATGACAACAACATGATAGCAACACAACATGGTAGCAACACAACATGGTAGCAACACAACATGACAGCAACACAACATGGTAGCAACACAACATGACAACAACATGACAGCAACACAACATGGTAGCAACACAACATGACAGCAACACAACATGGTAGCAACACAGCATGGTAGCAACACAACATGGTAGCAACACAACATGGTAGCAACACAACATGACAACAACATGGTAGCAACACAACATGGTAGCAACACAACATGACAACAACATGGTAGAAACACAACATGGTAGCAACACAACATGGTAGCAACACAACATGGTAGAAACACAACATGGTAGCAACACAACATGACAGCAACACAACATGGTAGCAACACAACATGGTAGCAACACAACATGGTAGCAACACAACATGGTAGCAACACAACATGGTAGAAACACAACATGGTAGCAACACAACATGACAACAACATGGTAGAAACACAACATGGCAACAACATGACAGCAACACAACATGGTAGCAACACAACATGACAACAACATGACATGGTAGCAACACAACATGGTAGCAACACAACATGACAACAACACAACATGGTAGCAACACAACATGGTAGCAACACAACATGGTAGCAGCACAACATGGTAGCAACACAACATGACAGCAACACAACATGACAGCAACACAACATGGTAGCAACACAACATGGTAGCAACACAACATGGTAGCAACACAACATGGTAGCAACACAACATGGTAGCAACACAACATGGTAGCAACACAACATGACAGCAACACAACATGGTAGCAACACAACATGACAACAACATGACAGCAACACAACATGGTAGCAACACAACATGGTAGCAACACAACATGGTAGCAACACAACATGGTAGCAACACAACATGGTAGCAACACAACATGACAACAACATGACAGCAACACAACATGGTAGCAACACAACATGGTAGCAACACAACATGGTAGCAACACAACATGGTAGCAACACAACATGACAGCAACACAACATGGTAGCAACACAACATGGTAGCAACACAACATGGTAGCAACACAACATGGTAGCAACACAACATGACAACAGCACAACATGGTAGCAACACAACATGGTAGCAACACAACATGGTAGCAGCATAAAACATTATTGGACAGAGACAACAGCACAAAGGGTAAGAAGGTAGAAACAACAATACATCACGCGAAGCAGCCACATCTGTCAGTAAGAGCGAACATGATTGAGTCTTTGAATGAAGAGAAACTGTCTAGTTTGAGTGTTTTTTGCAGCAAACTGAAAAGAGGAGCGACCCAGGGACGTATGTGCTTTGGGGACCTTTAACAGAATGTGACTGACAGAACGGTGTTGTATGTGGAGGTTGAGGGCTGCAGTAGGTATGTCAGATAGGGGGGAGTGAGGCTTATGAGTGTTTAAGAGGCTTGCGACGGGTAAACAGAGATGACCAGTTTACAGAAGAGTATAGAGTGCAGTGATGGGTCCTATAAGGAGCATTGGTGGCAAATCTGATAGCCGCTCGAGAGCACCCTTACCACCCTTACCACCCTTACCTGGCCAACAACCAGTGGAAATGCAGAGTATGTGGTACGCAAGCGTCCCACATGGCCAACAACCAGTGAAAATGCAGAATATGTGGTACGCAAGCGTCCCACATGGCCAACAACCAGTGGAAATGCAGAGTATGTGGTACGCAAGCGTCCCACATGGCCAACAACCAGTGGAAATGCAGAATATGTGGTACGCAAGCGTCTCACATGGCCAACAACCAGTGGAAATGCAGAGTATGTGGTACGCAGGCGTCCCACATGGCCAACAACCAGTGGAAATGCAGAGTATGTGGTACGCAGGCGTCCCACATGGCCAACAACCAGTGGAAATGCAGAGTATGTGGTACGCAAGCGTCCCACATGGCCAACTACCAGTGGAAATGCAGAATATGTGGTACGCAAGCGTCCCACATGGCCAACTACCAGTGGAAATGCAGAATATGTGGTACGCAAGCGTCCCACATGGCCAACAACCAGTGGAAATGCAAAATATGTGGTACGCAAGCGTCCCACATGGCCAACAACCAGTGGAAATGCAGAATATGTGGTACGCAAGTGTCCCACATGGCCAACAACCAGTGAAAATGCAGAGCGCCAAATTCAAATAAATTACTATAAAAATTCAACTTTCATGACATCACACATGCAATACACCAAATTAAAGCTACACTTGTTGTGAATCCAGCCAATGTGTCAGATTTCAAAAAGGCTTTACGACGAAAGCACACCAAATGATTATGTTAGGTCAGTACATAGTCACAGAAAAACACAGCCATTTTTCCAGCCAAAGAGAGTAGTCACAAAAAGCAGAAATAGAGATAAAATGAATCACTAACCTTTGATGATCTTCATCAGATGACACTCATAGGACTTCATGTTACACAATACATGTATGTTTTGTTTGATAAAGTTAATATTTATATCCAAAAATCTCAGTTTACATTGGCACGTTACGTTCAGTAATGTTTTGCTTCCAAAAATTCCGGTGATTTTGCAGAGAGCCACATCAATTTACACAAATACTCATCATAAATGTTGATGAAAATACAAGTGTTATGCATGGAACTTTAGATAAACTTCTCCTTAATGCAACCGCTGTGTCAGATTTAAAAAAACTTTACCAAAAAAGCACACCATGCATTATTCTGAGTACAGAGCTCAGAGCCCAAACAAGCCATACAGATATCCGCCATGTTGTGGAGTCAACAAAGTCAGAAATAGCATTATAAATATTCACTTACCTTTGATGATCTTCATCAGAATGCACTCCCAGGAATCCCAGTTCCACAATAAATGTTTGATTTGTTTGATAAAGTCCATCATTTATGTCCAAACACCTCCTTTTTGTTTGCGCTTTTAGTACACAAACCAAACTCACGACGCGCAGGCAGGTCCAGGCGAAAGTTCAGACGAAAAGTAATATTACAGTTCGTAGAAACATGTCAAACTAAGTATAGAATCAATCTTTAGGATGTTTTTATCATAAATCTTCAATAATGTTCCAACCGGAGAATTCCTTTGTCTGTAGAATTGCAATGGAACGCAAGCTACCTCTCACATGAACACGCGTGACCAGCTCGTGGCACTCTGCCAGACCTCTGACTCATTCAGCTCCCATTCCCCCCTCCTTCACAGTAGAAGCATCAAACAAGGTTCTAAAGACTGTTGACATCTAGTGGAAGCCTTAGGAAGTGCAATATGACCCCATTTCCAATGTATCTTGGATAGGCAAAGAGTTGAAAAACTACAAACCTCAGATTTCCCACTTCCTGGTTGGATTTTTTCTCAGGTTTTTGCCTGCCATATGAGTTCTGTTATACTCACAGACATCATTCAAACAGTTTTAGAAACTTCAGAGTGTTTTCTATCCATATCTACTAATTATATGCATATTCTAGCTTTTAGGACGGAGTAGCAGGCAGTTTACTCTGGGCACCTTTTTATCCAAGCTACTCAATACTGCCCCCGCCTGTCCCTAAGAAGTTGGGAGCGTTTGGTTGTAGAGTGTTTAACACAAAATCCGGGGAGGGGCCAGCTGAGTATAAGACTGTATCATCTGCATATAACTGGATGAGAGAGCTTCCTGCTGCCTGAGCTATGTTGTTGATGTAAATTGAGAAGAGCGTGGGGCCTAGGATCAAGCCTTGGGGCGCTCCCTTGGGGACAGGCAGTGGCTAAGACAGCAGATGTTCTGACTTTATACGCTGCACTCTTTGGGAGAGGTAGTTAGCAAACCAGGCCAAAGTCCCCTCAGAGACACCAACACTCCTTAGCTGGCCCACAAGTATGGAATGGTCTACTGTATCGAAAGCTTTGGCCAAGTTAATTAAAATAGCAGTACAGGCAACGGTGACATCATTTAGGAGAGAATACTATAAACATCAAGAAAGCCAGTCAGTTGATTTTTGACAAGTTTTTACAACACTTTTGATAAACAGGGCAAAATAGAAATTGGCCTATAACACTTACGATCAGCTTGACCTCCCCTTTAAATAAAGGATGCTCCCCCAACAGTGTTAGTATGGTGCCTCTCACCCACCCCCAACAGTGTTAGTATGGTGCCTCTCACCCACCCCCCAACAGTGTTAGTATGGTGCCTCTCACCCACCCCCCAACAGTGTTAGTATGGTGCCTCTCACCCACCCCCCAACAGTGTTAGTATGGTGCCTCTCACCCACCCCCCAACAGTGTTAGTATGGTGCCTCTCACCCACCCCCCAACAGTGTTAGTATGGTGCCTCTCACCCACCCCCAACAGTGTTAGTATGGTGCCTCTCACCCACCCCCAACAGTGTTAGTATGGTGCCTCTCACCCACCCCCAACAGTGTTAGTATGGTGCCTCTCACCCACCCCCCAACAGTGTTAGTATGGTGCCTCTCACCCACCCCCAACAGTGTTAGTATGGTGCCTCTCACCCACCCCCCAACAGTGTTAGTATGGTGCCTCTCACCCACCCCCAACAGTGTTAGTATGGTGCCTCTCACCCACCCCCCAACAGTGTTAGTATGGTGCCTCTCACCCACCCCCCAACAGTGTTGCCCCCCCTCCCCTCTCACTGCATGTTGCTGGTTCTAAACAGATCCCTCCCTGGGTGGCAATGCTGTTGCTACCTTATTGAGAAAGATGCAGTCCTCCTGTCCTCCCCTCCTCCTCCTCTCTTTCCTCCTTTCTTCCCTCTCTGCTCTCCTCCCCCCTCCTCCCCTCTCTCCTCCTCTCTTCTCTCTCCTCTCATACCGTCCTCATCCTCTCTCTCCTCTCCTCTCTCCTCCTCTCTTCTCTCCTCTCTACTCCTCTCTTCCCTCTCTGGCTCGTCAATAAAATATACAAGCAGCCTAATTACAGCCACAGTGTCAGATTCAATGTATTTTCTTTGTAGCAGGAGAAATCCCCACAGAAAGCTTTTCAATGTACGTAGTCTCATAGAGAACAATGCTGTCCCTCCAGACCAGTGCAGCAGCAGCACAAAGGACCATTATAAATGATGATTTATATTTCATATGTTCCCAAATGTTTGGTGGAAGTTACAAATGGATGGATGGTGCAGTATTTATGCTATGCAACAAACAGACTATGTATTAGTAATATGTGTTGAGTGAAGAGAAACATATTCTGTTGTTTATATCCATTTGTTGTCAGACTGCATGTTGGCTCTCAGGATAGCAAGAGGAGGAAGAGGAGAGGAGGAGGAGGAAGAGGAGAGGAGGAGGAGGAATGTCTGTGGAGCCTGGCTCAGCTGGAGAGGGAGTGGGAAACTGATGCTAACCCTAACCCTACACCTAACCCTAACCCTAACCCCAAACCTAACCCTAACCCTAAACTTAACCCTAACTCTAACCCTAACCCTAACCCTAACCCAGCTAGAGAGGGAGTGGGAAACTGATGCTAACCCTAACCCTAACTCTAACTAACTACTCTTCATCACTAACTGTTGATCACACAACCATAACCCGTACTCTTCATCACTAACCCTAACTGTTGATCACACAACCATAACCCGTACTCTTCATCACTAACCCTAACCGTTGATCACACAACCATAACCCGTACTCTTCATCACTAACCCTAACCGTTGATCACACAACCATAACCCATACTCTTCATCACTAACTGTTGATCACACAACCATAACCCGTACTCTTCATCACTAACCCTAACCGTTGATCACACAACCATAACCCGTACTCTTCATCACTAACCCTAACCGTTGATCACACAACCATAACCCGTACTCTTCATCACTAACCCTAACTGTTGATCACACAACCATAACCCGTACTCTTCATCACTAACCCTAACTGTTGATCACACAACCATAACCCGTACTCTTCATCACTAACCCTAACCGTTGATCACACAACCATAACCCATACTCTTCATCACTAACTGTTGATCACACAACCATAACCCGTACTCTTCATCACTAACCCTAACTGTTGATCACACAACCATAACCCGTACTCTTCATCAGTAACCCTAACCGTTGATCACACAACCATAACCCGTACTCTTCATCACTAACCCTAACCGTTGATCACACAACCATAACCCGTACTCTTCATCACTAACCCTAACCGTTGATCACACAACCATAACCCGTACTCTTCATCACTAACCCTAACCGTTGATCACACAACCATAACCCGTACTCTTCATCACTAACCCTAACCGTTGATCACACAACCATAACCCATACTCTTCATCACTAACTGTTGATCACACAACCATAACCCGTACTCTTCATCACTAACCCTAACCGTTGATCACACAACCATAACCCGTACTCTTCATCACTAACCCTAACTGTTGATCACACAACCATAACCCGTACTCTTCATCGCTAACCCTAACTGTTGATCACACAACCATAACCCATACTCTTCATCACTAACTGTTGATCACACAACCATAACCCGTACTCTTCATCACTAACCCTAACTGTTGATCACACAACCATAACCCGTACTCTTCATCACACAACCATAACCCGTACTCTTCATCACTAACCCTAACTGTTGATCACACAACCATAACCCGTACTCTTCATCACTAACCCTTGCCAGCAGCATACCACCCTGCATACCACTGCTGGCTTGCTTCTGAAGCTAAGCAGGGTTGGTCCTGGTCGGTCCCTGGATGGGAGACCAGATGCTGCTGGAAGTGGTGTTGGAGGGCCAGTAGGAGGCACTCTTTCCTCTGGTCTAAAAAAAAAAATATCCCAATGCCCCAGGGCAGTGATTGGGGACACTGCTCTGTGTAAGGTGTCGTCTTTCGGATGGGACGTTAAACGGGTGTCCTGACTCTCTGAGGTCAATAAAGATCCCATGGCACTTATCGTAAGAGTAGGGGTGTTAACCCCGGTGTCCTGGCTAAATTCCCAATCTGGCCCTCAACCATCACGGTCACCTAATAATCCCCAGTTTACAATTGGCTCATTCATCCCCCTCCTCTCCCCTGTAGCTATTCCCCAGGTCGTTGCTGCAAATGAGAACGTGTTCTCAGTCAACTTACCTGGTAAAATAATGGATAAAAAAAAAAAAAAAACCTAACTGTTGATCACACAACCATAACCCGTACTCTTCATCACTAACCCTAACTGTTGATCACACAACCATAACCCGTACTCTTCATCACTAACCCTAACTGTTGATCACACAACCATAACCCGTACTCTTCATCACTAACCCTAACCGTTGATCACACAACCATAATGTAACGGAATTCCTCCTCCTCTTCATCCAAAGAGGAGGAGTAGGGATTCGACCAAAATGCAGCGTGGTTATATGACATAATGATTTATTTGACAAGACGAAAACGAACTATACTTGAATAACTAACAAAATAACAAACGACGTAGACAGACCTGGACATGCGAACTTACATACAACGAAGAACTCACGAACAGGAAAATTACTACACAAAAGAACGAACGTACAAACAAACCGAGACAGTCCCGTGTGGCGCAACATACACAGACACAGGAGACAACCACCCACGACAAACAATGTGAAAACACCTACCTTAATATGGCTCTCAATCAGAGGAAATGAAAACCACCTGCCTCTAATTGAGAACCATATCAGGTCACCCTTTAACCAACATAGAAACACATAACATAGACTACCCACCCAAACTCACGCCCTGACCGTCAAACACATACAAAATAACAGAAAACCGGTCAGGAACGTGACATAACCCCCCCCTCAAGGTGCGTACTCCGAACGCACCACCAAAAGTCTAGGGGAGGGTCTGGGTGGGCGTCTGACCACGGTGGTGGCTCAGGCTCAAGGCGAGGTCCCCACCCCACCATAGTCAATCCCAGCTTCCATATTCCCCTCTGAATGACCACCCTCCTATTCCACCCACTTAATTTAAAGGGTACCGTCGAGATAAGGGGCAGCACCGGGATAAGGTAGCTCAGGACATAGAGGTAGGTCAGGATAGAGAGGTAGGTCAGGATAGAGAGGTAGGTCAGGATAGAGAGGTAGGTCAGGATAGAAGGGCAACTCCGGACTGAAGGGCAGCTCCGGACAGAGAGACAGCTCTGGACTGAGGGGCAGTTCTGGATGGCTGGCTCTGGCGGATCCTGGTTGGCTGGCTTTGGCGGATCCTGGCTGGCTGGCTCTGGCGGATCCTGGCTGGCTGGCTCTGGCGGATCCTGGCTGGCTGGCTCTGGCGGATCCTGGCTGGCTGACGGCTCTGGCTGGTCATGGCTGGCTGACGGCTCTGGCTGGTCATGGCTGGCTGACGGCTCTGGCTGGTCATGGCTGGCTGACGGCTCTGGCTGGTCATGGCTGGCTGACGGCTCTGGCTGGTCATGGCTGGCTGACGGCTCTGGCAGATCCTGTCTGGTTGGCGGCTCTGGCAGATCCTGTCTGGTTGGCGGCTCTGGCAGATCCTGTCTGGTTGGCGGCTCTGGCAAATCCTGTCTGGTTGGCGGCTCTGGCAGATCCTGTCTGGTTGGCGGCTCTGGCAGATCCTGTCTGGTTGGCGGCTCTGGCAGATCATGTCTGGTTGGCGGCTCTGGCAGATCCTGTCTGGTTGGCGGCTCTGGCAGATCCTGTGCTGACTCTAGCCCTACAATCAGTACACCATCGTTAGAGCACAGAGCAGATCAGGAGTTTGTGCTGACTCTAGCCCTACAATCAGTACACCATCGTTAGAGCACAGAGCAGATCAGGAGTTTGTGCTGACTCTAGCCCTACAATCAGTACACCATCGTTAGAGCACAGAGCAGATCAGGAGTTTGTGCTGACTCTAGCCCTACAATCAGTACACCATCGTTAGAGCACAGAGCAGATCAGGAGTTTGTGCTGACTCTAGCCCTACAATCAGTACACCATCGTTAGAGCACAGAGCAGATCAGGAGTTTGTGCTGACTCTAGCCCTACAATCAGTACACCATCGTTAGAGCACAGAGCAGATCAGGAGTTTGTGCTGACTCTAGCCCTACAATCAGTACACCATCGTTAGAGCACAGAGCAGATCAGGAGTTTGTGCTGACTCTAGCCCTACAATCAGTACACCATCGTTAGAGCACAGAGCAGATCAGGAGTTTGTGCTGACTCTAGCCCTACAATCAGTACACCATCGTTAGAGCACAGAGCAGATCAGGAGTTTGTGCTGACTCTAGCCCTACAATCAGTACACCATCATTAGAGCACAGAGCAGATCAGGAGTTTGTGCTGACTCTAGCCCTACAATCAGTACACCATCGTTAGAGCACAGAGCAGATCAGGAGTTTGTGCTGACTCTAGCCCTACAATCAGTACACCATCGTTAGAGCACAGAGCAGATCAGGAGTTTGTGCTGACTCTAGCCCTACAATCAGTACACCATCGTTAGAGCACAGAGCAGATCAGGAGTTTGTGCTGACTCTAGCCCTACAATCAGTACACCATCGTTAGAGCACAGAGCAGATCAGGAGTTTGTGCTGACTCTAGCCCTACAATCAGTACACCATCGTTAGAGCACAGAGCAGATCAGGAGTTTGTGCTGACTCTAGCCCTACAATCAGTACACCATCGTTAGAGCACAGAGCAGATCAGGAGTTTGTGCTGACTCTAGCCCTACAATCAGTACACCATCGTTAGAGCACAGAGCAGATCAGGAGTTTGTGCTGACTCTAGCCCTACAATCAGTACACCATCGTTAGAGCACAGAGCAGATCAGGAGTTTGTGCTGACTCTAGCCCTACAATCAGTACACCATCGTTAGAGCACAGAGCAGATCAGGAGTTTGTGCTGACTCTAGCCCTACAATCAGTACACCATCGTTAGAGCACAGAGCAGATCAGGAGTTTGTGCTGACTCTAGCCCTACAATCAGTACACCATCGTTAGAGCACAGAGCAGATCAGGAGTTTTGTGCTGACTCTAGCCCTACAATCAGTACACCATCGTTAGAGCACAGAGCAGATCAGGAGTTTGTGCTGACTCTAGCCCTACAATCAGTACACCATCGTTAGAGCACAGAGCAGATCAGGAGTTTGTGCTGACTCTAGCCCTACAATCAGTACACCATCGTTAGAGCACAGAGCAGATCAGGAGTTTGTGCTGACTCTAGCCCTACAATCAGTACACCATCGTTAGAGCACAGAGCAGATCAGGAGTTTGTGCTGACTCTAGCCCTACAATCAGTACACCATCGTTAGAGCACAGAGCAGATCAGGAGTTTGTGCTGACTCTAGCCCTACAATCAGTACACCATCGTTAGAGCACAGAGCAGATCAGGAGTTTGTGCTGACTCTAGCCCTACAATCAGTACACCATCGTTAGAGCACAGAGCAGATCAGGAGTTTGTGCTGACTCTAGCCCTACAATCAGTACACCATCGTTAGAGCACAGAGCAGATCAGGAGTTTGTGCTGACTCTAGCCCTACAATCAGTACACCATCGTTAGAGCACAGAGCAGATCAGGAGTTTGTGCTGACTCTAGCCCTACAATCAGTACACCATCGTTAGAGCACAGAGCAGATCAGGAGTTTTGTGCTGACTCTAGCCCTACAATCAGTACACCATCGTTAGAGCACAGAGCAGATCAGGAGTTTGTGCTGACTCTAGCCCTACAATCAGTACACCATCGTTAGAGCACAGAGCAGATCAGGAGTTTGTGCTGACTCTAGCCCTACAATCAGTACGCCAGCGTTAGAGCACAGAGCAGATCAGGAGTTTGTGCTGACTCTAGCCCTACAATCAGTACACCATCGTTAGAGCACAGAGCAGATCAGGAGTTTGTGCTGACTCTAGCCCTACAATCAGTACACCATCGTTAGAGCACAGAGCAGATCAGGAGTTTGTGCTCACTCTAGCCCTACAATCAGTACACCATCGTTAGAGCACAGAGCAGATCAGGAGTTTGTGCTCACTCTAGCCCTACAATCAGTACACCATCGTTAGAGCACAGAGCAGATCAGGAGTTTGTGCTCACTCTAGCCCTACAATCAGTACACCATCGTTAGAGCACAGAGCAGATCAGGAGTTTGTGCTGACTCTAGCCCTACAATCAGTACACCATCGTTAGAGCACAGAGCAGATCAGGAGTTTGTGCTGACTCTAGCCCTACAATCAGTACACCATCGTTAGAGCACAGAGCAGATCAGGAGTTTGTGCTGACTCTAGCCCTACAATCAGTACACCATCGTTAGAGCACAGAGCAGATCAGGAGTTTGTGCTGACTCTAGCCCTACAATCAGTACACCATCGTTAGAGCACAGAGCAGATCAGGAGTTTGTGCTGACTCTAGCCCTACAATCAGTACACCATCGTTAGAGCACAGAGCAGATCAGGAGTTTGTGCTGACTCTAGCCCTACAATCAGTACACCATCGTTAGAGCACAGAGCAGATCAGGAGTTTGTGCTGACTCTAGCCCTACAATCAGTACACCATCGTTAGAGCACAGAGCAGATCAGGAGTTTGTGCTGACTCTAGCCCTACAATCAGTACACCATCGTTAGAGCACAGAGCAGATCAGGAGTTTGTGCTGACTCTAGCCCTACAATCAGTACACCATCGTTAGAGCACAGAGCAGATCAGGAGTTTGTGCTGACTCTAGCCCTACAATCAGTACACCATCGTTAGAGCACAGAGCAGATCAGGAGGCTGCAAACAAAACCAGGATGTTAGAGTGACATTCTAACACGGCAGGAATAAGGTGACGATTAATAGTTACAAAATGAAGCTTGTTTACCTCTGGTTATATGCATATTAGAAGACGTGGTAGAACTTTAAAATAGAAACTATTCAAATTACAACGTTGCAATGTGCAGAGAAGCATATCATAATGAACATAAGCTAAATGTTTTACACAATTTATAGAACAGCGACGGTATTCGCCGTGTAATTGAAATAGGAATTTGCATGGGCATGAATAACTTAGTACAACACAAGTTCTTACCACTGTAGGCACCAATCAAAATTAATTATTTCTATTATTAATTTTTCATAGGCCCAATCCGAGACTGACAAAATGCATTAGCCACTTAGCAACCATTGCATTTTTCATTGCAAGCTGTTCTGCAGGAAAACAAAATAACGTCTGGAAGACAACACCACAGCTGATGGGGTAACGTTCAGAGGTTCCTATTCTGGAACAACTGACCTCCATGTCACTACCACTAAACATCAGACTCACTGGAAGGGTTAGGGTCTGGAAGACAACATCACAGCTGATGGGGAAACGTTCAGAGGTTCCTATTCTGGAACAACTGACCTCCATGTCACTACCACTAAACATCAGACTCACTGGAAGGGTTAGGGTCTGGAAGACAACATCACAGCTGATGGGGAAACGTTCAGAGGTTCCTATTCTGGAACAACTGACCTCCATGTCACTACCACTAAACATCAGACTCACTGGAAGGGTTAGGGTCTGGAAGACAACACCACAGCTGATGGGGAAACGTTCAGAGGTTCCTATTCTGGAACAACTGACCTCCATGTCACTACCACTAAACATCAGACTCACTGGAAGGGTTAGGGTCTGGAAGACAACACCACAGCTGATGGGGAAACGTTCAGAGGTTCCTATTCTGGAACAACTGACCTCCATGTCACTACCACTAGACATCAGACTCACTGGAAGGGTTAGGGTCTGGAAGACAACAACACAGCTGATGGGGAAAGAATTCAGAGGTTCCTATTCTGGAACAAAACATCAGGCTCATGGAAAAACACAATAAATATTAACCATTTTCTGAAATCTGTTTTTTTATTCTGTTCTTTTACTTTTTGAAATGAAAAAATATATTTGCTTTGATTTCATGCAGTAGTAATGGTGGTGACTGGTATAGTTCAAAAAGTAAGTAGATGAAAAGTTAGGATAGCCTGAACATATGATAGTTGGTTTGCTGTACCTCGCTTGGACGATTCAAGAGTTACTATTGGTGAGTTATATTATGCTAATTTATATAGTGATAGTCGATAACAACATTTAAGATTTTGAAGTTAGAATAGCGTGAACATGTGCAAGTTGGTTTGGTGTCTTTAGCTAAAACGGTTCACAAATTAATGTTGGTGAGTTATTTTATAGTTGATAAAAGTTTTAAATAATTTGAAGTTAGAATGGCTTGAACATGTGAAACTTGTTTGGTGTATGTAGCTTGAACGGTTCAAGAGTTACTGTTGGTGGGTATGTTATGCTAATAAATACAAATGTATATTGTTTTAATTTATATACGTTTTAAAGATTTTGAAGTTAGGATAACCTGAACATGTAAAAGTTGGTTTGGGATCTGTAGCTTGAATGTTTCAGTAAGTGCTGTTAGTGAGTTACTTTATGCACATTTATGCAAATGTATTTACACTGAACAAAAATACAAATGCAACATGTAAAGTGTTGGTCCCATGTTTCATGAGCTAAAATAAAAGATCCCAGAAATGTTCCATACACACAAAAAACGTATTTCTCTCAAATTGTGTGCACAAATTTGTTTACATCCCTGTTAGTGAGCATTTCTCCTTTGCTACGATATTTCATCCACCGGACAGGTGTGGCATATTAAGAAGCTGATTTAACAGCATGATCATTACACAGGTGCACCTTGTGCTGGGAATAATAAAAGGCGATTCTAAAATGTGCAGTTTTGTGACACAACACAACGCCACAAATGTCTACAGTTTTGAGAGCAGCAATTAGCATGCTGACTGTAGGAATGTCCACCAGAGCTGTTGGCAGACCAGTACACCATCTAACCCTAACCCAATTAGCATGCTGACTGTAGGAATGTCCACCAGAGCTTTTGGCAGACCAGTACACCATCTAACCCTAACCCAATTAGCATGCTGACTGTAGGAATGTCCACCAGAGCTGTTGGCAGACCAGTACACCATCTAACCCTAACCCAATTAGCATGCTGACTGTAGGAATGTCCACCAGAGCTGTTGGCAGACCAGTACACCATCTAACCCTAACCCAATTAGCATGCTGACTGTAGGAATGTCCACCAGAGCTGTTGGCAGAAAATGTCATGTTCATTTCTCTACCAGAGAAACATGGCACAACATGGTAGCAGCACAAACATGGTACAAACATTTTGGGCACAGACAACAGCACAAAGGGAAAGAAGGTAGAGACAACAATATATCACGCAAATCTTTTGGAAATAAATCTAAGTAGGGTAAACATCTCAGTGTTGGTTTGGAGTTAGTAGTTTAAGCGGTGAAAGAGGGGATAGGTCTAGAATTGTAGATTTGTTTTACCATTCTAGTCTATGGCCCTTTTTTCCATTTAAATGCATTGGTATCCATAGCAACAGCTCCGTTTGGGCTGCTTCATGATGCAATATGAGAGTGCTGTTAGCTGACATTAGTTAGCTGCTTATGGTCACGCTAAACCCCTATAAACAGCTGTAACCTTTTACTTTAAGTTTCTGTGAGTATCTAACTTGTTGGGGGAGTGGTAAAAATGGAAAAAAATGTTATTGAAGTTACTAAAACAGCTGTGTTGTTAGATCCGTAGTGGATATTTTTGTTCTGCAAACAGATTTGAATTGCAGAAAAGTAGACGAAGATGTCATACGTTCTAACTTTTTGTCTAAGTTGTTGGGGAAGTGGTCAACATTTCGGTTGTTTATTAAAAGTTAGAGAAAATGTTGTTGATGCATTTATTTAAACAGCTGTAACCTTTGATTGGTACATGATAATTATGTTATTATTTCAGATTTGAATAGCAGAGAAGAGGAGTCATGTTTTGTGTAAATGTATTGTTTACTGTGAATGTTGGAAGTGATGATGTCACATGGCAGTTAATTGGGAAGTTAGCTAAACTAGTTGACGTGGTTACTAAAAACCAGTTGAACCTCTCGATTTAGTAGTTGATCTTTTTGTTGTTATTTCCAGATTTGAAAAGCAGATAAGTAGAGAAAGATTTCACACCCTTTAACTTTTTGTCTAACTTGTTGTTAATTCAACACTGGGAGGTTAGCTAAACTAGTTGAACCTCTCGATGTGGTTACCTAACCCCTAACCCCTAACCCCTATCCCTAACCCCTATCCCTAACCCCTAACCCCTAACCCTAGTTGATGTGGTTACCTAACCCCTAACCCCTAACCCCTATCCCTAACCCCTAACCCCTAACCCTAGTTGATGTGGTTACCTAACCCCTAACCCCTAACCCCTAACCCTAGTTGATGTGGTTACCTAACCCCTAACCCCTAACCCCTAACCCTAGTTGATGTGGTTACCTAACCCCTAACCCCTAACCCTAACCCCTAACCCCTAACCCTAACCCCTAACCCCTAACCCTAACCCCTAACCCCTAACCCCTAACCCTAGTTGATGTGGTTACCTAACCCCTAACCCCTAACCCCTAACCCTAGTTGATGTGGTTACCTAACCCCTAACCCCTAACCCCTAACCCCTAACCCTAGTTGATGTGGTTACCTAACCCCTAACCCCTAACCCTAACCCCTAACCCCTAACCCTAACCCTAACCCCTAACCCCTAACCCCTAACCCTAACCCCTAACCCCTAACCCTAAACCCTAACCCTAACCCTAACCCCTAACCCCTAACCCCTAACCCTAGTTGATGTGGTTACTAAAAACCAGTTGAACCTCTCGATTTAGTAGTTGATATTTTTGTTGTTATTTCCAGATTTGAAAAGCAGATAAGTAGAGGAAGATTTCACACCCTTTAACTTTTTTGTCTAACTTGTTCCGAATGTGGTCCAAAAAAAATTCATCAAAGTGAATGAAGATGGTCAGAAAGGAAAAAAAAGAATTGTTACAGAAGTATAAATAATATCAAAACGTTGAAGGCTATTCCAGACCAGTCTGGGCATCTGAATGGCGTCTTAAACAGTGAGGAGGAGTTTGCAGACCAATAAGAAGAAATATGACCAAGATTTAAAGTCAGGATTCTTTTCCTAACTAGATGGTAATTTTACATGAAGAAACATTGGTGGGACTTGCTTTAACTCTTTATAAATAATTTTGTAGTAGTGGAAGAAGTTCAATGTTTTACTTCAGCCAAGAAGTTAAATATAGTCAAAGTTAAATGTAGTAAAATACTGTAATTGGTTTGATTACTTTTATAGACTACACTACCAACCTTGCATCACTTTGGTCTCTGACACAACAGGGATTAAAGTCACCCCCGAGGCGGTGCGTTGCCAGGGAGAAGGTCAATAGCACAGTCGTAGGCCCGATGTGGAGGAAGAGATGTGGGGTGTAACAGTTTAGCTTCCGTCCCTCTCCTCGCCCCTACCTGGGCTCGAACCAGGGACCCTCTGCACACATCGACGACAGCCACCCTCGAAGCACCGTTACCCATCGCTCCACAAAAGCCATGGCGCTTGCAGAGCAAGGGGTACAACTACTTGAAAGTCTCAGAGCGAGTGACATCACCGATTGAAACGCTATTAGCGCACACCCCGCTAACTGGCTAGCCATTTCACATCGGTTACATGGGCAGAGTTGAAAACCTCCCATAAGTCCTGGTACTCCGTGGGAACGGCAGAGAGATTCAAGGCTTTACCAAGTCCAAATGGACTCCAACCCATGATGGAACCCGTAGCCCTCTGGAGCCATAAAAACCTCAAAACCATGGGTACATGAGGAGACTCCAGGAGCAGAAACTCCATAGACTCGCTGTGGTTGCCTGACACTCGCAGGTGGATAGGAACCATATTGTGGGAGACTCTGCCAATATAGTGCCCATCCAGTGACATCGGAATGGAAAGGGGTTGAGTGAAGATATCCAGCTCCGACACCAGGGTACTGTCCATAAAGCTCTCTCCGGCCCCAAAGTCAATGAGCACCCGGATGGATTTGGACTGGCCTCCCCAAAACAGGGAAGCATAGAGGGGATTACGAGTAGTGAGAGATTGGAAACTCCCTGTACGGCTCACCAGTGTACTCGTACCTACTGATGAGCCTGGTCCTTTAATTGGTAGGTAGATAAGACATGTCCTGTAGCTCCACAATACAGACAGCTCTTGCTGTTTAGTCTGCGTAAGCGCTCAGCAGGAGACAATCTAGCCCTGCCCAGTTGCATGGGCTCCACAGGAGGTGAGTCGACAGCCCTTGGTGATTTCCGAGAGAACTCGAGTGACATTGGATTCAATCGGAAATGTAGACTTTGGGGATTTCCGGGATTCCTCTGAGGCGAGGTGGAAATCGAGGACGAGCGAGGGCAACAGGGAACAGACTCCCTCTCCCTCCTAAGTTCCCATAACTGCCCATCGATCCGGATGGCCAAGGCTATGAGAGAGTTGATCGTCCATCGGCAGCTCCCGGGCTACGAAGCTCATCTTTAATCACCTCCAATAATCTGTGACGGAATGTGTCGAACAGGGTTTTCGGGTTCCAGGCATGCTCAGTGCAAAAATCCACCACATAGTCTGCCACACTATGGGAGTTTTTTGACGTAACTGGAGCAGCTTACGAGCAGCCTCACTCCCTGAACAACGGAGAATCTAACACTTTTCATACCTCCACCACGAACTTCTCCAGACTGAGGCAAATGTTGGACTGTTGCTCCCACACCTCTGTAGCCCAGGCAAGTGCCTTCCCTCAGCGTCCGGGAAGGCAAGAGGTCAGAGGGAAACGAAGCAGACACAACCCTTTTGGAACCTTTCTTTCTAAGAGTGTAGGAACCAAACAGGCCATAACAGGGGGGACACCTACCTGAATCTGTATCAATAAGAAACGCTTGCTTTTGTTTTGTGCAAAAAGTTTTACTACGGTGTCCACTAATGATTACACCGCAGGGTATAGGTTAGTGGAGGAAGGCAGAGAGACAGGTTCTCTACCCCGGGTTCTGGTGGAGAGATGGAGAGACCATAGAGATCCTATTCAGTGACTAGTGTTCTTTCTGTCTCTGACCGTGATGCCTGACTCTGAAGGTAGCTGATATAAAGCAGATTTCTGATGTTCAGAGCTTCTACAGATTAGTAGTGGAGTGCAGGTCAGGGTTACAGTCAAGTTAGAGCCGTCGTCGATTGGCCTAATAATATTTTTATCGTAGTCTGTGATATGTCTACATAGGCCCTGTCTGAATGTCATTCACCTGTTTCTAATTTTGTAGGGGAACATGTCCCTCTAATCTACGCACTTGATTTTTCTTTAGTGTTTGGGTTGGCGCCCCCCCCCCTTGGTTTGTGCTGTGGTGGAGATCTTTGTGGGCTATACTCGGCCTTGTCTCAGGATTGTAAGTTGGTGGTTGAAGATATCCCTCTAGTGGTGCGCGGGCTGTGCTTTGGCAAAGTGGGTTGGGTTATATCCTTCCTGTTTGGCCCTGTCCGGGGGTATCATCGGATGGGGCCACAGTGTCTCCTGACCCCTCCTGCCTCAGCCTCCAGTATTTATGCTGCAGTAGTTTATGTGTCGGGGGGCTAGGGTCAGTTGGTTATATGTGGAGTACTTCTCTTGTCTTATCCAGTGTCCTGTGTGAATTTAAGTTTGCTCTCTAATTCTCTCCTTCTCTCTTTCTTTCTCTCTCTCGGAGGACCTGAGCCCTAGGACCATGCGTCAGGACTACCGGGCATGATGACTCCTTGCTGTCCCCAGTCCACCTGGCCTTGCTGCTGTTCCAGTTTCAACTGTTCTGCCTGCGGTTATGGAACCCTGACCTGTCCACCGGACGTGCTGCCTGTCCCAGACCTGCTGTTTTCAACTCTTAATGATCGGCTATGAAAAGCCAACTGACATTTATTCCTGATTATTATTTGACCCTGCTGGTCATTTATGAACATTTTGAACATCTTGGCCATGTTCTGTTATAATCTCCACCCGGCACAGCCAGAAGAGGACTGGCCACCCCTCATAGCCTGGTTCCTCTCTAGGTTTCTTCCTAGGTTTTGGCCTTTCTAGGGAGTTTTTCCTAGCCACCGTGCTACACCTGCATTGCTTGCTGTTTGGGGTTTTAGGCTGGGTTTCTGTACAGCACTTCGAGATATTAGCTGATGTACGAAGGGCTATATAAAATAAACTTGATTTGATTTGATTTGTTTGTTGTTTTATTTAGTCACATGTTGTCTGTCTGCCAACCTAATGCTTTGCACTACCAATGCTCCTATTGCCTGCCTGTGTAACAGAGTTAAGAAAGAGCAGTAAAACTCTCTCCAGGGTCATTCCACCTCAAAAAGCTCAAGAGGATTTCAACCCCCAACATCTCAGATAGGAACACTTTCAAACATAGAGAACTGCTCAGTTCTCTCTGGCTGGTGAGTAAAACTCTCTCCAGGGTCATTCCACCTCAAAAAGCTCAAGAGGATTTCAACCCCCAACATCTCAGAGTTCTGAAATTGTTTCGTTTGTTAGAAACAGATATGATTAGCATTCTGGCAACATTATTTTGTTTGTTAGAAACAGATATGATTAGCATTCTGGCAACATTATTTTGTTTGTTAGAAACAGATATGATTAGCATTCTGGCAACATTATTTTGTTTGTTAGAAACAGATAAGATTAACATTCTGGCAACATTATTTTGATTGACATTTAATCTCTGAGAAATTAAGCTAATTGGTCAAACCCAAATATAGTACATAACATACCATTTGGACCAAACTTATTTCTAACAATGAGTAAGACATGAGGCATCCCCAAAAAGTGTCAAAAGCCACCCACAGACCCCCCCCCCACCTGACGCCAATCTCAACCCAACAATCAGTATATAGCCACCCACGGACCCCCCCACCCCAACAACCAGTATATAGTCACCCACAGACCCCCGACCCCCCCCCCATGCCAATCCCACCCCAAAAAGTGTCAAAAGTCACCCACAGACCCCCCCCCCACCTCACGCCAATCCCACCCCAACAACCAGTATATAGCCAACCACGGACCCCCCCCCACCTCACCTCACGCCAATCCCACCCCAACAACCAGTATATAGCCACCCACGGACCCCCCCACCTCACGCCAATCCCACCCCAACAACCAGTATATAGCCACCCACGCCCCCCCCCCACCTCACGCCAATCCCACCCCAACAACCAGTATATAGCCACCCACGGACCCCCCCCCCCTTCCGCCCCAACACCAGTATATAGTATCAGTTCTCTATGTTTGACCAGTACTATGGAGCTGCGGCTCAGTTCTCTATGTGTGACCAGTACTATGGAGCTGCGGCTCAGTTCTCTATGTTTGACCAGTACTATGAAGCTGCTGCTCAGTTCTCTATGTTTGACCAGTACTATGGAGCTGCTGCTCAGTTCTCTATGTTTGACCAGTACTATGGAGCTGCAGCTCAGTTCTCTATGTTTGACCAGTACTATGGAGCTGCTGCTCAGTTCTCTATGTTTGACCAGTACTATGGAGCTGCTGCTCAGTTCTCTATGTTTGACCAGTACTATGAAGCTGCTGCTCAGTTCTCTATGTTTGACCAGTACTATGGAGCTGCGGCTCAGTTCTCTATGTTTGACCAGTACTATGAAGCTGCTGCTCAGTTCTCTATGTGTGACCAGTACTATGGAGCTGCTGCTCAGTTCTCTATGTTTGACCAGTACTATGAAGCTGCTGCTCAGTTCTCTATGTTTGACCAGTACTATGAAGCTGCGGCTCAGTTCTCTATGTTTGTCCAGTACTATGGAGCTGCTGCTCAGTTCTCTATGTTTGACCAGTACTATGGAGCTGCTGCTCAGTTCTCTATGTTTGACCAGTACTATGAAGCTGCTGCTCAGTTCTCTATGTTTGACCAGTACTATGAAGCTGCTGCTCAGTTCTCTATGTTTGACCAGTACTATGGAGCTGCTGCTCAGTTCTCTATGTTTGACCAGTACTATGGAGCTGCTGCTCAGTTCTCTATGTTTGACCAGTACTATGGAGCTGCTGCTCAGTTCTCTATGTTTGACCAGTACTATGAAGCTGCTGCTCAGTTCTCTATGTTTGACCAGTACTATGAAGCTGCTGCTCAGTTCTCTATGTTTGACCAGTACTATGGAGCTGCGGCTCAGTTCTCTATGTTTGACCAGTACTATGAAGCTGGGGCTCAGTTCTCTATGTTTGACAAGTACTATGAAGCTGCGGCTCAGGTCTCTATGTTTGACCAGTACTATGGAGCTGCGGCTCTGAGTATTGTTTCTTCATAGTATATAATGTATTCCCTGGGAATTTGGTAATTTTTTTAAACCAAATTTGCCATCCTGATATTGGTGCTGTTCCTGCCCGCCTGCCAGTTTATTTTCTAATGTTATTTTCCTCAACTATGATATTATCTCATGTTCATTCACATTTTGGCAGAGCTGGTCAAATCTCTGGATCTGAAAACAGTAACATTTATATATTTATACAGTTACAACAATAAATCTTAGTTTAGTTGACCAATCTGTAAAATGTATTTATAACTATCTATCTATATCTATCTATAATAACCATAATTATATCATTGTAATCTTAAAAACATAGACCAACATCAACAAACCACTCTGTTTAAGTTATTGGGCTCATGTTAACACACTTGTAGGAAAACATGAATACTACTGCTCCAGCCACTTTAGTCTGGTAGAAAACCTGATCCACTAAGATATACGCTGAATTCAACCAATAGTCAGATGTTATTAATGACCAACCCATATGCATACCGTGTTTAATTAACTATTCACAGGTGAAATTAACAGATAGCACTGGGCTTCCTCAGTCAATGGAATGAGACATGATACCATCAATGGCATTCCTCTTGTCCCTCTTTCTCCCTTGTTTTTCTGCTGGTGTCCTTTGGTTATCAACCAATCACCAAACAGTGTTCCCATCCCTCCAGGAGAGGGAGGAATGGGGGGGAGAGGAGAGGAGAGGATATGAGGAGAGGATGGGGAGGAGAGGAGAGGAGAGGACAGGTGAGGTGAAGATGGGGAGAGGATGGGGGTTGGAATAAGGGGTAGGAGGAGGGAGGGGAGGGGGGAGGAGGAGGGGGAGGAGGAGGGGGGAGGAGAGGATAGGATATGAGGAGAGGATGGGGTGGAATAAGGGGTAGGAGGCAGGAGGAGGAGGGGGAGGAGAGGATAGGATATGAGGAGAGGATGGGGGTGGAAGAGGGGGTAGGAGGAGGGAGGAGGAGGGGGAGGAGAAGGGGTGAGGAGGGGGGAGGAGAGGATAGGATATGAGGAGAGGATGGGGGTGGAAGAGGGGGTAGGAGGAGGGGGAGGAGAAGGGGTGAGGAGGGGGGAGGAGAGGATAGGATATGAGGAGAGGATGGGGGTGGAAGAGGGGGTAGGAGGAGGGAGGAGGAGGGGGAGGAGAAAGGGGGGGGGAGAGGATATGAGGAGAGGATGGGGGTGGAAGAGGGGGTAGGAGGAGGGAGGAGGAGGGGGAGGAGAAGGGGTGAGGAGGGGGGAGGAGAGGATAGGATATGAGGAGAGGATGGGGGTGGAAGAGGGGGTAGGAGGAGGGGGAGGAGAAGGGGTGAGGAGGGGGGAGGAGAGGATAGGATATGAGGAGAGGATGGGGGTGGAAGAGGGGGTAGGAGGAGGGAGGAGGAGGGGGAGGAGAAGGGGGGGGGGAGAGGATATGAGGAGAGGATGGGGGTGGAAGAGGGGGTAGGAGGAGGGTGGAGGAGGGGGGGGGAGAAGGGGTGATTGTAATTACCCAGCAGGTTCCATGGCAGGTCATTAATAAAAACACAGTTATCTCAACGTGACCACGCTGCTGTCTTATCATGCTCATCTCAGGAAATATTTGGGAATTTGAGCCAATATTCAAAATGTTGCTCTACGATATATGTATTGTATAATGCAAAAGGCCAGTGTGTGTGTTCCATCTGGTTCCAGGTACAAGTGTGGTGGAATTACATGGGCCAGCTTCATAAAGCATGATGGATCTTACCCAGCCTGCAAATGCAGATAAGGAGAGAATTACGGAGAGGGATAGTCCTGCTAAATGGAGATTTAAAGGGCTATAAGTTACATATGCATTGCTTATTCCTTTGCCACATACATCAATGCCGAGTTAGGAGAAATGAATAGTCAGGGGTATATATACATCACTGGGGGTAATGCAGTAGGGAGGGAGATACTCTCAGACCATGCATAGAATACTCTCAACGTGGTGGTAGCCTCGAGGTTAGAGGAACGGAACAGAGGGCCATATTGAGGGTTGCCAGTTCAAATCCCAATGCTGACAGGAGGAGGTCTACAACGTGGTGGTAGCCTCGAGTTTAGAGGAACGGAACAGAGGGCCATATTGAGGGTTGCCAGTTCAAATCCCAATGCTGACAGGGGGAATCTGGCGGGGAGTGAGCTGTCAACCGGAGGGTTGCCAGATCAAATACTAATGCTGACAGGGGAAGACTGGCGGGGATCGAGCTGTCAACCAGAGGGTTGCTGGCATCAATATCTCAGGTGCCACCTAACTCTGATGTTCCCTTGAATTAAGACCTTAACTCCCTGAACTGCTCATTGGGCGCTGCTCTGTGGCTGCCCTGTGGCTGACCTGTGGCTGACCTGTGGCTGCTCTGTGGCTGCCCTGTGGCTGCTCTGTGGCTGCTCTGTGGCTGCCCTGTGGCTGCTCTGTGGCTGACCTGTGGCTGACCTGTGGCTGCTCTGTGGCTGCCCTGTGGCTGCTCTGTGGCTGACCTGTGGCTGCTCTGTGGCTGCGCTGTGGCTGCTCTGTGGCTGCCCTGTGGCTGACCTGTGGCTGCTCTGTGGCTGCCCTCTGGCTGCTCTGTGGCTGCTCTGTGGCTGCTCTGTGGCTGCCCTGTGGCTGCTCTGTGGCTGCTCTGTGGCTGACCTGTGGCTGCTCTGTGGCTGCCCTGTGGCTGCTCTGTGGCTGCCCTGTGGCTGCTCTGTGGCTGACCTGTGGCTGCTCTGTGGCTGACATGTGGCTGCTCTGTGGCTGCTCTGTGGCTGCTCTGTGGCTGCTCTGTGGCTGCCCTGTGGCTGCCCTGTGGCTGCTCTGTGGCTGCCCTGTGGCTGACCTGTGGCTGCTCTGTGGCTGCCATGTGACTGCTCTGTAGCTGCTCTGTGGCTGCCTGTGGCTGCCCTGTGGCTGCTCTGTGGCTGCCCTGTGGCTGACCTGTGGCTGCTCTGTGGCTGCCCTGTGGCTGCTCTGTGGCTGCTCTGTGGCTGCTCTGTGGCTGCCCTGTGGCTGCTCTGTGGCTGCTCTATGGCTGCCCTGTGGCTGTCCCCTACTCCAGCCTCTCTAACCTAGTCTGTATTAGTGTGTATATCAGTTAAAAGCAGAAGACACATTTCTATCTCTCATGGACTATTAAAGCACATCTTATCTATCACATAGAGATAGAAAATTACTCTATTACACTCTATCACATAGAGATGGAATATTACTTAACTACACTCTAATAGAGATGGACCATTACTCTACTACACTCTATCTACTAGAGATGGAACATTACTCTACTACACTCGCTCTAATAGAGGTGGAACATTACTCTACTTCATGGATAATATTTCCACAGTAATGTCCCCACTAAACCATTGGTAACCACTGAGTGGATTAGGTGACAGTCAGTCCAGTGGTGAGCAGGAGGAAGAGAGAGAGTGATAAGAGCAGAAAGAGGAGAGGTGATGTGAAGTTGTCAGACCTGCTCCTCTAACTCCTTTGACAATCTCTGACTAGCCTCAGTGTTGACGCTTCCCAGCACTTTGAAACAGTACGACCTTTAGCAGGTCTGGATCAAAGGCCTGGAGTCAACTGGAACAGAAAAGGTGCTGCATATTCAGAACATTCCTTCGTATTGCAGTGCAACATGACTCTGTGAGGAGGACGACGTGTGTTGAGCTATGAGTTCAGATAGAGCCTTCCCTGCTCTATTACAGGGAGAGAGACAGGACAGACTGTTGACCTGCTCTGTTACAGGGAGACAGACAGGACAGACTGTTGACCTGCTCTGTTACAGGGAGACAGACAGGACAGTCTGTTGTACTGCTCTGTAACAGGGAGACAGACAGGACAGACTGTTGACCTGCTCTGTTACAGGGAGACAGACAGGACAGACTGTTGTAAATTTCGGTGTTCCTCAAGGTTCCGTTTTAGGACCACTATTGTTTTCATTATATATCTTACCTCTTGGTGATGTCATTCGTAAACATAATGTTAACTTTCACTGCTATGCGGATGACACACAGCTGTACATTTCAATGAAACATGCTGAAGTCCCAAAATTGCCCTCACTGGAAGCCTGTGTTTCAGACATAAGGAAGTGGATGGCTGAAAACTTTCTGCTTTTAAACTCAGACAAAACAGAGATGCTTGTTCTAGGTCCCAAGAAACAAAGAGATCTTCTGTTGAATCTGACAATTAATTGTACAGTCGTTCCAAACAAAACTGTGAAGGACCTCGGCGTTACTCTGGACCCTGATCTCTCTTTTGACGAACATATCAAGACTGTTTCAAGGACAGCTTTTTTCCTTCTATGTAACATTGCAAAAATCAGAAATTTTCTGTCCAAAAATTATGTAGAAAAATATATCCATGCATTTGTCACTTCAAGGTTAGACTACAGGAATGCTCTACTTTCCGGCTACCCGGATAAAGCACTAAATAAACTTCAGTTAGTGCTAAATACGGCTGCTAGAATCCTGACTAGAACCAAGAAATTTGATCATATTACTCCAGTGCTAGCCTCCCTACACTGACTTCCTGTTAAGGCAAGGGCTGATTTCAAGGTTTTACTGCTAACCTACAAAGCATTACATGGGCTTGCTCCTACCTATCTTTCCAATTTGGTCCTGCCGTACATACCTACACGTACACTACGGTCACAAGACGTAAGCCTCCTTACTGTCCCTAAAATTTCTAAGCAAACAGCTGGAGGCAGGGCTTTCTCCTATAGAGCTCCATTTTTCTGGAATGGTCTGCCTACCCATGTGAGAGACGCAGACTCGGTCTCAACCTTTAAGTCTTTACTGAAGACTCATCTCTTCAGCAGGTCTTATGATTGAGTGTAGTCTGGCCCAGGAGTGTGAAGGTGAATGAAAAGACACTGGAGCAATGAACCGCCCTTGCTGTCTCTGCCTGGCCGGTTCCCCTCTTTCCACTGGGATTCTTGCCTCTAACCCTATTACAGGGGCTGCGTCACTGGCTTACTGGTGCTCTTCCATGCCGTCCCTAGGAGGGGTGCGTCACTTGAGTGGGTTGAGTCACTGACGTGATTTTCCTGTCTGGGATGGCGCCCCCCCTTGGGTTGTGCCGTGGCGGAGATCTTTGTGGGCTATACTCAGCCTTGTCTCAGGATGGTAAGTTGGTGGTTGACGATATCCCTCTAGTGGTGTGGGGGCTGTGCTTTGGCAAAGTGGACGGGGTTATATCCTTCCTGTTTGGCCCTGTCCGGGGGTATCGTCGGATGGGGACAGTGTCTCCCATTTTCAACTGTTCTGCCTGCGGCTATGGAACCCTGACCTGTTCACCGGACGTGCTACCTGTCCCAGACCTGCTGTTTTCAACTCTCTACAGACAGCAGGAGCGGTAGAGATACTCTGAATGATATGCTATGAAAAGCCAACTGACATTTACTCCTGAGGTGCTGACCTGTTGCACCCTCGACATCCACTGTGACTATCGTTATTTGACCCTGCTGGTCATCTATGAACATTTGTACATCTTGGCCATGTTCTCTTTAATCTCCACCCGGCACAGCCAGAAGAGGACTGGCCACCCCTCATAGCCTGGTTCCTCTCTCGGTTTCTTCCTAGGTTCTGGCCTTTCTAGGGAGTTTTTCCCAGCCACCGTGCTTCTACACCTGCATTGCTTGCTGTTTGGGATTTTAGGCTGGGTTTCTGTACAGCACTTTGAGACATCAGCTGATGTAAGAAGGGCTTTATAAATACATTTGATTTGATTTGATTTGAAATCAAATCAAATTGTATTTGTCTCATGCGCCGAATTCATCAGGTGTGAAATGGTTACTTACAAGCCCTTAACCAACAATGCAGTTTTAAGAAAAATGAGTGTTAAGTAAGTATTTACTAAAATAAACTGAAGTAAAAAAGATATATAAGAAGTCCAACAATGCAAATAGTCTGGGTAGACATTTAATTAGCTGTTCAGGAGAATTATGGATTGGGGGTAGAAGCTGTTAAGAAGCCTTTTGGACCTAGACTTGGCACTCTGATACTACTTGCCGTGAGGTAGCAGAGATAACAGTCTATGACTAGGGTGGCTGGAGTCATTGTTAATTTGTAGGGGCTTCCTCTGCCACCACCTGGTATAGAGGTCATGGATGGCAGAAAGCTTAGCCCCACTGGGCCGTACTGGGCCGTTCACACTAGCCTCTGTAGTGCCTTGCGGTCGGAGGCCGAGCTGTTGCCATATCAGGCGGTGATGCATCCAGTCAGGATGCTCTCAATGGTGCAGCTGTAGAACTTTTTGAGGATCTGAGGACCCATGCCAAATCTTTTCAGTCTCCTGAAGGGGAATAGGCGTTGTCGTGCCCTCTTCACAACTGTATTGGTGTGACTGGACCATGATAGTTTGTTGGTGAGGTGGACACCAAAGAACTTGAAGCTCTCAACCTGCTCCAATGCAGCCCTGTCGATGAGAATGGGGGCGTGCTCAGTCCTCCATTTCATATAGTCCACAATCATCTCTTTTGTCTTGATCACGTTGAGGGAGAGGTTGTTATCCTGGCACCACACTGCCAGGTCTCTGTCCTCCTCCCTATAGGCTGTCTCATCATGGTTGGTGATCAGTTCTACCACTATTGTGTCATCGGCAAACTTAATGATGGTGTTGGAGTCGTGCTTGGCCATGCAGTCATGGGTGAACAGGGAGTACAGGAGGGGACTGAGCATGAACCCCTGATCGGCCCCGGTGTTGAAGATAGCGTTCAGAATGTGTTGTTACCTAACCTTACCACCTGGGGGGCGGCCCGTCAGGAAGTCCAGGATCCAGTTGCAGAGGGAGGTGTTTAGTCCCAGGGTCCTTAGCTTATTGATGAGCTTTGAGGGCACTATGGTGTTGAACGCTGAGCTGTAGTCAATGAATAGCATTCTCAAGTAGGTGATCCTTTTGTCCAGTTGTGAAAGGGCAGTGTGGAGTACAATAGCGATTGCATCATCTGTGGATCTGTTGGTGCGATACGCAAACTGGAATGGGTCTAGGGTTTCTGGGATGATGGTATTGATGTGAGCCATGACCAGCCTTTCAATGCACTCCATGGCTCCAGACGTGAGTGCAACGTGTTGGTAGTCATTTAGGCAGATTACCTTTGGTGTTCTTGGGCACAGGGACTATGGTGGTCTGCTTGAAACATGTTGGTATTACAGACTCGGTCAGGGACAGGTTGAAAATGTCAGTGAAGACACTTGCCAGTTGGTCAGTGCATGCTCAGAGTACACATCCTGGTAATACATCTGACCCTGCGGCCTTGTGAATGTTGACCTGTTTAATGGTCTTACTCACATCGGCTACAGAGAGTGTGTTCATACAGTCTTCCAGAACAGCTGATGCTCTCATGCATGCTTCAGTGTTTCTTGCCTAGAAGTGAGCATAGAAGTTATTTAGCCTGTCTGGTAGGCTCGTGTCTCTTTGCAGCTTGCTTCCCTTTGTTGTCCATAATAGTTTGCAAGCCCTGCCACATCCCACGAGCGTCGGAGCCGGTGTAGTACAATTCAATCCTAGTCCCGTATTGACATTTTGCCTGTTTGATGGTTCGTTGGAGGGCATAGCAGGATTTTTTTATAAGCATGCAGGTTAGAGTCCCACTCCTTTGAAAGCGGTAGCTCTTCTCTTTAGCTCAGTGCGGATGTTGCCTATAATCCATGGATTCTGGTTGGGGTATGTACATACGGTCACTGTGGGGACGACATCATTGATGCACTTATTGATGAAGCCAGTGACTGATGTGGTGTACTCCTCAATGCCATTGGAAGAATCCCAGAACACATTCCAGTCTGTGCTAGCAAAGCAGTCCTGTAGCTTAGCATCTGCGTCATCTGACCACTTCCTTATTGAGCGAGTCACTGGTACTTCCTGCTTTAGTTTTTGCTTGTAAGCAGGAATCATGAGGATAGATTTATGGTCAGTTTTGCCAAATGGAGGGCAAGGGAGAGCTTTGTATTGCACATGTAACATGCTGGTAGAGCTTTGTATTGCACATGTAACATGCTGGTAGAAATTAGGTAAAACGGATGTAAGTTTCGCTGCATTAAAGTCCCCGGCCACTAGGAGCGCCGCCTCTGGATGAGCATTATATTATTTGCTTATGGCCTTATACAGCTGGTTGAGAGCCATCTTAGTGCCAGCTTTGGTTTGTGGAGGTAAATATACACTATGAATAACATAGATGAACACTCGATTGCTTAATTAATGGTATGGTCTACAGCTTATCAATAGATACTCTACCTTCCTTAATATTTTGTGCACCCGCTGTTATTAACAAATAGACACAGTCCGCAACACCTTGTCTTACCGGAGGCAGCTCTTCTATCCTGCCGACTCTGTGAAACATAAGATATTACAGTTGGTCCCGTTGGTAGGATAGTCTTGATCGGAGCTCATCCATTTTATTATCCAATGATTGCAAGTTGGCTATTAGGACTAATGGTAGAGTCGGATTACTCACTCGCCGTCGGATCCTTACAAGGCACCCTGACCTACGTCCCTGATATCTCCGTCTCTTCTTCATGCGAATGACAGGGATTTGGGCCTTGTGGTTGTCTAAAGTAAATCCTTCGCGTCCGACTCTAAAAAATATTTGTCCAGTACGAGGTGAGTAATCACTGTCCTGATATCCAGAAGCTATTTTCGGTCATAAGAGAAGGTAGCAGAAACATTATGTACAAAATGAGTTACAAATAACGCAAAAAAACACAATAGCAGAATTGGTTAGGAGCTCGTAAAACAGAGGCCATCTCCTCCAGCGCCATCAACTGCTGGGTTTTTATGCTCAACAGTTTCCCGTTTGTATCAAGAAGGGTCCACCACCCAAAGGACATCCAGCCAACTTAACACAACTGTGGGAAGCACTGGAGTCAACAGGGGCCAGCATCCCTGTGGAAAGCTTTCGACACCTTGTAGAGTCCATGACCCGACCAATTGAGGCTGTTTTGAGGGCAAAAGAGGGGGGGTGCAACTCAATATTAGGAAGGGGTTCTGAATGTTTGGTCGACTCAGTGAACATATTATGTATATAATATGCAGGACTCTGACATTGGTCATTCTGATATTTCTTCACTTATTTATTTTTATTTTTGGGATTCGTGTGTACTGTTTTGTATTGTTAGGTATTATGGCACTATTGGAGCTAGAAACATCAGCATTTCACCTTCGATTACATCTTCTATTGCACTCCACACTGCCCTTTCCCTTCTGGACAAAAGGAACAATGTGAGAATTCACTGCAAAATATGTATGCGACCAATACAATTTGTTCTGTTTCTACTGTTCTGAGCAACTCTGAATCCTACAGAGTACAGTACAGCTGGATGGGAGAGATGTCCTTTCTCCTCTCTCTAACCTCTCTTACCCCTCCTGTCCTGGGATCTCCCCTCTGTCTGCTGGAGCACATCACTAGAGCTCCTCCTGCTGGACCAGGGCTGTATTGCAGACAGGCTGGAGAAAGAAAGACTAGCAAAGCTAAGGTATTCCAGCCATGAACCCCTGACTAGTGTCAGTAGAAAATAAAAGTCATAAAGACAGTAGCAAAGCTAAGGTATTCCAGCCATGAACCCCTGACTAGTGTCAGTAGAAAATTAAAGTAATAAAGACAGTAGCAAAGCTAAGGTATTCCAGCCATGAACCCCTGACTAGTGTCAGTAGAAAATAAAAGTCATAAAGACAATAGCAAAGCTAAGGTATTCCAGCCATGAACCCCTGACTAGTGTCAGTAGAAAAGACCAGTAGAAATCACCAATCACAGTCATGCGACATGTCATAAACGATCTGGATGCTATCAGCATTCAAATTAAATGAAGAAGGCTTAATAGATTTCTTAGAAAACAAATCTTGCTATCTTAACATGTGATTTCTTGACTTTGATCATGGTAAGTTGTATTCTCCCCCGTTCTAGAATGTTCTACAGAAGCCCATGCAGGGCGTGGTGTGTTAGAGTGTATGTTACTGATATTTTCCACAAATACCCATGCCAGAGGAGGAGTGAAGGGAGGAAAGGGTGAGAGGTGGAGTGAGTGGAGAGGAAGTTGTCGAGGCACTTGAACAGTGAATAACAGGCTTTTGTTAGAGTGACTCTAGACTGGTGCAGGAAACGACACAGAGGAAAGAATCCAGTCACTTTGATATGGTCATCATCAATGTTCCCTCAAAAAATGTTCATCACTGAGCAAATGTCAGGTCTGCTGAGTGCAAACTTGAATTTTTTGAAAATTCTGTGCAACTTCCGGTGCTTTTTAAATTGTGAACACTGAGGCTGAACCTACTTCACATTCTTTTTAACAGTGGTCAAGTAGGCTACTGTGGCTAATGTAGGTCTACCAGAGTGGCCTTCCATCAAAAACAATGGAGAAAATGCATCCCATAACATGTTAACATGGAAATAGCTGTTCTATCATTCAGACTACAGTAGCAATCAATGTGTGGTGTTCAATGTAGGCTTCACATTAGCCTGTTTATCCGCTTGTCCTTCAGACAAGGAGGTGACTAAAAATGTCATTGTGTTGTTTGATGCAAGAAAGCACTTTACATAATAAAATGCATCACTCTTCCCATACCATTGTTTCAGAGAATCAGACAAATGATGCTACCCTCTACCTATTGGCTATTTAGCTTATTCAAGCGTGTCTTTACCTGACTGGCTTTCCAAATATCTGTAGAAATGCAGACGTTTTGTGCTTTCGTAGGAAGCAAACACTCCCCATCGCTGACTACAAATGATTTACAACTGGGCTAATAACTCACTAACTAGCAAAGGATATGAACAAATGTACAAATAAGCACATGTTGCTTGAATCTCAGAGTGCCTCTACTCAGGACCCCTCATGCTGTAAAAACAGTCCAGTTCAAAGTGAATGGAACACATCCATATATGGCAATGGTCTTTTTGCATATAGGCCTACTGCAGCTCTGATTGGTTACAGCGGACCGGTTAAATCTTGTGCTTCTCTGTGCGCTGGTATTTCCCGCCCGCGTGCAGTTTAGATGAAACATTGGTCATCATCACAGCAGATGTCTGTTGGGTTAAATTAGACTATACAGCATCTGGCTGATAGAGCTCTTTATTCCAACCCACCCTGTTTCTCCCTCCTCCTACCTCCTCTCTGCTCTCTACTACCGCTCTCAGGTGCTCTCAGAGGTCATTTATTGCTATGTTGACGGACACAGAGGCTGCTTCCCAAATAGGTCAACCACAATATAGGGGATCCATAATAAATACAAATACAGGGTATGTTGATATGGCCAATCTCCTTTTTAAGCCCAGGAGGAAGCCATTCACCAACTTTTCAAGCTTAATAACGTCAAAATATGTTCGTTACAAACCAAATATGGAGTTTTAATTAGCAACTATTGTAATTTACTGCCGATATGGGCAGTATGTATTTCCAAAAAAGGTCTAAATACAAATGTGCAAGCCACTGAAAAATTGTCTATTCGGCACCTCTAATGTAAATCACTCTCATCCGAAGGAGTCCGGAGAGCACTAACCTTACTGAGTCCGGAGAGCACTAACCTTACTGAGTCCGGAGAGCACTAACCTTACTGAGTCCGGAGAGCACTAACCTTACTGAGTCCAGAGAGCACTAACCTGACTGAGTCCGGAGAGCACTAACCTTACTGAGTCCGGAGAGCACTAACCTGACTGAGACCGGAGAGCACTAACCTGACTGAGTCCGGAGAGCACTAACCTTACTGAGTCCGGAGAGCACTAACCTTACTGAGTCCGGAGAGCACTAACCTTACTGAGTCCGGAGAGCACTACCCTTACTGAGTCCGGAGAGCACTAACCTTACTGAGTCCGGAGAGAACTAACCTGACTGAGTCCGGAGAGCACTAACCTTACTGAGTCCGGAGAGCACTAACCTTACTGAGTCCGGAGAGCACTAACCTTACTGAGTCCGGAGAGCACTACCCTTACTGAGTCCGGAGAGCACTAACCTTACTGAGTCCGGAGAGAACTACCCTTACTGAGTCCGGAGAGGACTAACCTTACTGAGTCCGGAGAGCACTAATCTTACTGAGTCCGGAGAGCACTAACCTTACTGAGTCCGGAGAGCACTAACCTTACTGAGTCCGGAGAGCACTACCCTTACTGAGTCCGGAGAGCACTACCCTTACTGAGTCCGGAGAGCACTAACCTTACTGAGTCCGGAGAGCACTAACCTTACTGAGTCCGGAGAGCACTAACATACCTTAAGGGAAGTGTGAGACGGGAGCCATATGATCGGTGAAGATTCTCCCATTGCGAATGTACGGTCCCTTACTAGACGTCCGACTTCGTCGCGGAAAATCGCGGACGGCGTCGGGCCGAGGGCGGCGGAGAGCTCTTTCAGGAAGTCACCCCAAAAAACGTCTCGGACGTTCGGTCACCGTTTTATAAAAATAACACATTTTTGACTTGGACTCCGCATTCTCGAAAATTCCCACAAGGGGGCAAATAAATCATATTGCAGGCGCACGAACACGGGGCAAACGAGCGCGGCCTTTTCTCCTAAACGGAAAATATTTCGAAGACGAAACTCGGCGAGCGTAGGTTTGGAGTAAAGGGAAGTTGGCCCCGAACAAGATGGCGTCGAGGCCTCTGCGCTTTTTGAGTTATGGCCATTTTTCTGGGATTAAAGGGTTAAAACGCAAGTAGGGTGCTAATTTGACCGCTTCATGTCAAAGTACATAAGCATACGGTGTCAGGAAAAAAAGAACCAGCCGTTTATCTATCGTAATTTAAGAGAAATCGTACATTGTCCATTTGGTGATGTTCACGAAGAGGAATTTTTTTATCAAAAAATTCACAGATCCAGTTGCAGTTTGTTCACACGAACATTTTTAAAGTGGGTCTCGAAGCTCTGCGAGAATCCTGTGATTTTATATGATTTTATGAAATAACACACACTCATTTAACCCTCTTTAAATAAGTCAGTTCTTAACATAAAGACTTAAAGCTCAATATTATATAAGAGCCTATCCCAAGGAGGGTATGTGTTCACTTTCAGCTTCCTATGTCAACTGGAAGTACCTTAAAATGGTGCATAGGGTCAGGTTTGAAGGGTAATAAAGGTCAGATCTTTTCAAAACTTCACTTGTGTGATTAGACAACCCTCATGAACTGTAATCAGTCATTTTTCCCAACAGATGTCAAAGAAAAGCTCTCTCACACAAACACACACACACAAAAAGGAAGGATGGAGTGAAAAAGTACGGTGCTTAAAGACACACAAAGCCTGCAATGGCATGACTATTATCTCCAGGCCGTGCCGAGTTCAACGAGATGCCCCGCTTGACCGTAGCTCACTCGGTCTGAGCGCAGCGACAGTGACAAGAAGACAGAGCAAAATGACCCTTTGACCTCAATGTCAATTTGATTTGCTTTTGGGAGACAGAGAGAGAACCGTTAAGGTTAGAAGCACAATTTGACCTCAGGAATGTTCTTAAGGTCCTCCCGATCTGTGCAAGCCTAACCTTGACCTTGTGGCATTAACCCTTAACAGTTAAAAGCTGGTGTTTACATCAAACAATTTACAATGACATGTCGCCCCATAGGAATACATTGACTGCACCTCTCAATTCAACCTGAAGCCTATGTGGGTTATGAATGTCTTATGAACCTGTCTTTGATGTCAGTCCATCAAGCCACCATGAGGTCTACCTGTGTCGATTCTAAGCTTCCTGGAGCAACCGGAAGTGGTTAAATCACCCTAAAAGTGTTTGCCATAGCCAACCTGCAGTTTGAGAGAAATAGTGTCTCAGCCCTATGTAAATCAGTCAATTTTTAACATACAGACTTAAAACTCAGGATTCTGTAACAGCCTACTCCAGTGATGATATGTGTTTATTTATAGCTTCCTGTGACAACCGGAAGTGCCATAACTGGTGTCAAATGGGCTGTTTCGAAGGGTTAAAAATGTCAAATCTTTCCAAAACTTCATATATGTGAATAGACAACCCTCATGAACTGTAAATCAGTCCTTCATCCCATCAGATTTCAAAAAAAAAAAATACACACCGACACAGAAATGATGGAGGGACACACTGAGGGGCTAAGAGGCAGACAGTGCCTGCAGTAGTTACTTTTGTTCCAACTTTTAAAGAACCGTCAGACCTAGAGTTCTGAAAATTTACAAACCTGTTCTAGACCTCAGGTCGATTGTGCACGGTGAATTATATGGCTCTAGAAGGTTCTCGGATCGATAAAAAGCATCGTGTATTTGCCATGTTTTCAATTCATTTTGACCTCAACGAAACGGACGACATTTAGAAAAGTCCCAGAGTCTCAAGACTAGGTGCGTTGAAACCGGCTCGGCCCATAGAGACAGACCCCAACGAGCCTGTTTGATTGCTCATTCAAGGACCCCGTAGCAAGGCAATGAAAAAAGTGGCATTTCAGCACCAATTAGGGTTTTGCTCGGGCACCGAATGACCTATCGAGCCGAAACTTGGGATTCCAGGTCGCTTCACATAGGGCTAAACATAATGTGTGAACTGGACCCGCAGCTAGAACATAACTACGTATTATTTGTTTTATTATGGTTTAAATAGAAGGCGCTGTGAATTTTGGGCCTGCTCTGAAATATGTTATAGTTGGCTTCTAAAGGAGTTGGAAAAAGTGAGTTTGGAGTCAGATGGTATCAGTTTGGTGTCTGAAAATATCTATTTGACTGATGGACACTGACTTGCTCGTTGACTTTTGTACATTTGCAATATGTTTCAACGGGGAGGTACCATGAGGAAAAAGCGACATGATGAAATTTCACGAAACGAGCGATGGAGAGGAACCACTATCACTGCCCGGCCATCCTGAGGTCATCAGACCGTTGACTTTTGCATTTCTAAAGTATTTAAGAGAATGTACGTTACATTTGCAATATGATTCAACATCACATCATATTGCAAATGCACGTTACATTTGCAATATGATGTGATGTTGAATCATATTGCAAATGTAACGTGCATTCTTTAAATACTTTAGAAATACAAAAGTCAACGTCCTGATGACCTCAGGATGGCCGGGCAGTGATAGTGGTTCCTCTCCAACGCTCGTTGCGTGAAATTTCATCATGTCGCTTTTTCCTCATGGTACCTCCCCGTTGAAACATATTGCAAATGTACAAAAGTCGACTAGCAAGTCAACTAGCAAGTGTCAACAAAAGTCAACGAGCAAGTGTCCATCAGTCAATTGGATATTTTCAGACACCAAACTGATACCATCTGACTCCAAACTCACTTTTTACAACTCCTTTAGAAGCCAACTATCACATATTTCAGAGCAGGCCCAAAATTCACAGCGCCTTCCATGAATGCACCAAAATAGCATTCTGAAATCACCACTAAAATGACATTGCCATATTCTCCAGGCCGTGCCGAGTTCAACGGGATGCCCCGCTTGACCGTAGCTCGCTCGGTCTGAGCGCAGCGACCGTTACAAGAGAACGGACACGAATGACCTTTTGACCTCAATGTCAATTTCATTTGCTTTTGGGAGACAGAGAGAGAACCGTTAAGGTTAGAAGCACAATTTCACCTCAGGAACAATCCTAAGGTCCTCCCGATCTGTGCAAGCCTAACCTTGACCTTGTGGCATTAACCCTTCACAGTTAAAAGAAGGCGTTTACATCAAACATTTTACAATGACATTTCGCCCCATAGGAATACATTGACTGCTCCTCTAAATTCAACCTGAAGCCTATGTGGGTTATGAATGTCTTATGAACCTGTCTTTGATAACAATCCATCAGGCTACTATGAGGTCTACCTGTGTTGATTTTAAGCTACCTGGAGCAACCGGAAGTGGTTAAAATCACCCTAAAAAGTGTCCAGATATACATGACTTGCAATTTTGAAAATCACTGCATTCAACCCTATGTAAATCAGTCAATTTTTAACATACAGACATAAAACTCAGGATTCTGTAAAAGCATACTCCAGTGATGATAAGTGTTTACCTATAGCTTCCTGTGCCAACCGGAAGTGCCTTAAAATGGTGTCATGGTGCTGTTTCGAAGGGTTAAAAAGGTCAGAACTTTTCAAAACTTCATTTGTGTGATTAGACAAGCCTCATGAACTGTAAATCAGTCATTTCTCTAAGCAGATGTCAAAGGAAAGCTCTCTCTCACACAAAAACACACACACAAAGCAATGATGGAGTGAAAAAGTACGGTGATTAAAGACACACAAAGCCGGCAATGGCATTCCCATTATCCCTAGGCCGTGCCGAGTTCAACGAGATGCCCCGCTTGACCGTAGCTCACTCGGTCTGAGAGCAGCGACCGTTACAAGAGAACGGACACGAATGACCTTTTGACCTCAATGTCAATTTTATTTGCTTTTGGGAGACAGAGAGAGAACCGTTAAGGTTAGAAACACAATTTCACCTCAGGAATATTCTTAAGGACCTCCCGATCTGTGCAAGCCTAACCTTGACCTTGTGGCATTAACCCTTGACAGTTAAAAGAAGGTGTTTACATCAAACAGTTGACAATGACATTTCGCCCCATAGGAATACATTGAGTGCACCTCTAAATTCAACCTGAAGCCTATGTGGGTTATGAATGTCTTATGAACCTGTCTTTGATGTCAGTCCATCAGGCCACCATGAGGTCTACCTGTGTCGATTCTAAGCTTCCTGGAGCAACCGGAAGTGGTTAAAATCACCCTAAAAGTGTTTGCAATAAGCACCATGCAATTTGAGAGAAATAGTGCATTCAGCCCTATGTAAATCAGTCAATTTTTAACATATAGACTTAAAACTCAGGATTCTCTAACAGCATACTCCAGTGAGTATATGTGTTTACTTTCAGCTTCCTGTGCCAACCGGAAGTGCCATAATTGGTGTCAAATGGGCTGTTTTGAAGGGTTAAAAATGTCAAATCTTTCCAAAACTTCATATTTGTGATTAGGCAACCCTCCTGAACAGTAAATCAGTCATTAGTCCCATCACATTTCAAAGAAAAATTTACACACCCAAACAGAAATGATGGAGGGACACACTGAGGGGCTAAGAGGCAGACAGTGCCTGTGGTAGTTACTTTTGTTCCAACTTTTAAAGAACCGTCAGACCTAGAGTTCTGAAAATTTACAAACCTGTTCTAGACCTCAGGTCGATTGTGCACGGTGAATTATATGGCTCTAGAAGGTTCTCGGATCGATAAAAAGCATCGTGTATTTGCCATGTTTTCAATTCATTTTGACCTCAACGAAACGGACGACATTTAGAAAAGTCCCAGAGTCTCAAGACTAGGTGCGTTGAAACCGGCTCGGCCCATAGAGACAGACCCCAACAAGCCTGTTTGATTGCTCATTAAAGGACCCCGTAGCAAGGCAATGAAAAAAGTGGATTTTCAGCACCAATTAAGGTATTGCTCGGGCACCGAATGACCTATCGAGCCGAAACTTGGGATTCGAGGTCGCCTCACATAGGGCTAAACATAATGTGAGAACTGGACCCGCAGCTAGAACATAACTACGTATTATTTGTTTTATTATGGTTTAAATGGAAGGCGCTGTGAATTTTGGGCCTGCTCTGAAATATGTTATAGTTGGCTTCTAAAGGAGTTGGAAAAAGTGAGTTTGGTGTCAGATGGTATCAGTTTGGTGTCTGACAATATCCAATTGACTGATGGACACTGACTTGCTAGTTGACTTTTGTGCATTTGCAATATGTTTCAACGGGGGGGTACCATCACCAAAATCGACATGATGAAATTTCCACGCAACGAGCGATGGAGAGGAACCACTAACACTGCCCGGCCATCCTGAGGTCATCAGGACGTTCAATTTTGTATTTCTAAAGTATTTAAAGAATGCACGTTACATTTGCAATATGATTCAACACATCATATTGCAAATGTAACACTGTGTGTTATGTTTGCAATATGATTCAACACATCATATTACAAATGTAACACTGTGTGTTATGTTTGCAATATGATTCAACACATCATATTACAAATGTAACACTGTGTGTTATGTTTGCAATATGATTCAACACATCATATTGCAAATGTAACACTGTGTGTTATGTTTGCAATATGATTCAACACATCATATTGCAAATATAACAGTGTGTGTTTGCAATATGATTCAACAGTGTGTTATGTTTGCAATATGATGTGATGTTTTTCACTGTTGAATCATATGCAAATGTAACGTGCATTCTTTAAATAAACCCTATGTGGGTTATGAATGTCTTATGAACCTGTCTTCAATGACAATCCATCAAGCCACTATGAGGTCTACCTGTGTTGATTCTAAGCTTCCTGGAGCAACCGGAAGTGATAAAATCACCCTAAAAGTGTTTTACCCAACCAGCAGTTTGTGATATATAGTGCATTCAACCCTGTGTAAATCAGTCAGTTCTTAACGTATAGACTTAAAACTCAGGATTCTGTAAAAGCATACCCCGATCAGGATAGGTGTTTACTTATAGCTTCCTGTGCCAACCGGAAGTGCCTTAAAATGGGGTCATAGGTGCTGTTTCAAAGGGTTAAAAAAGTCAGATCTTTCCAAAACTTTAAGTGTGTGATTAGGCAACCCTCATGAAGTGTAAATCAGTCATTTCTCTAATCAGATGTCAAAGAAAAGCTCACACACACACACACAGACACACACAGCAAGGATGGAATGAAAAAGTATGGTGCTTAAAGACACACAGAGCCTTAAATGCTTTTAGGGGGGATCCAGACTTCCATACCCGCTCTGGGAGCACTATACTACGGGCAAAAATCAATGGGTGCTGGCCTGAGTGATTTATGGAGGTTTTCAAAAAAAGTCAAAAAATATTCTGTTTCATGTTTTGGGTTACCACACACGATTTTCAATACAGTTTTAAATGCTTCATTTTGGCCTTTAAAAAAAAAAAGTTATTTTCGACTATGAAGGGGGTGATACGTTTTTTCCAAATTTTTGACATTTTTTACTTCCTATGAAATCACATTCCAAATGCACAAAACATATTCCTTAAGTACAAGTAAACATTTATAAAAAATTATGATAATAAAATGTGACTAAAGTACTTTCATACAGTTCTTACACATGTGTAATTGACATAAAACTCGAAAGAATTTCGAAAAAACGGTCCAGAAAGCACTTTTTTAAAGGGGGTGATATGTTTTTTCCAAATTTTTGACATTTTTGACTTATGACTTTTGACTTCCTATGAAATCACATTCCAAATGCACAAAACAAATTCCTTAAGTCCAAATAAAAATGTCCTAAAAATTATGTTAATAAAATTTGACAAAAGTATTTTCATACAGTTCTTACACATGTGTAATTGACATAAAAATTGAAAGAATTTCGAAAAACGGTCCAGAAAGCACTTTTTTAAGGGGGTTATAAATTTTTGCCAAAATTTTGACATTTTTGACTTTTGACTTTTGACTTCCTATGAAATCACATTCCAAATGCACAAAACAAATTCCTTAAGTCCAAATAAAAATGTCCAAAAAATTATGTTAATAAAATTTGACAAAAGTATTTTCATACAGTTCTTACACATGTGTAATTGACATAAAACTCGAAAGAATTTCGAAAAAAGGTCCAGAAAGCACTTTTTTAAGGGGGTTATAAATTTTTGCCAAAACTTTCAAAATCTCAAAATTTTACTCTTGGGTCTTGACTTGCGTTACAAAAGGCCTATGAAAAATTTAGATAGAAAACACTCGCCCACTATAGGATTTTTGGGGTGTTACACAGCTCATTTACAATATGGCATTTGCCATCAACTTTGGACGAAACAGCGCCGGATGTAATGTGAAATCCCACACAATCCCATTGTGTATATGGTCCGCTCGGTGCCAATAAGTTGCCATGTTATTTTGTACAATTGAGGGGGGAGTTCCCTTACCTTACTGAGTCCGGAGAGCACTAACCTTACTGAGTCCGGAGAGCACTAACCTGACTGAGTCCGGAGAGCACTAACCTGACTGAGTCCGGAGAGCACTAACCTTACTGAGTCCGGAGAGCACTAACCTGACTGAGTCCGGAGAGCACTAACCTTACTGAGTCCGGAGAGCACTAACCTTACTGAGTCCGGAGAGCACTAACCTTACTGAGTCCGGAGAGCACTAACCTTACTGAGTCCGGAGAGCACTAACCTTACTGAGTCCGGAGAGCACTAACCTGACTGAGTCCGGAGAGCACTAACCTTACTGAGTCCGGAGAGCACTAACCTGACTGAGACCGGAGAGCACTAACCTTACTGAGTCCGGAGAGCACTAACCTTACTGAGTCCGGAGAGCACTAACCTTACTGAGTCCAGAGAGCACTAACCTTACTGAGTCCGGAGAGCACTAACCTTACTGAGTCCGGAGAGCACTACCCTTACTGAGTCCGGAGAGCACTAACCTGACTGAGTCCGGAGAGTCCGGAGAGCACTACCCTTACTGAGTCCGGAGAGCACTACCCTTACTGAGTCCGGAGAGCACTAACCTTACTGAGTCCGGAGAGCACTAACCTTACTGAGTCCGGAGAGCACTAACCTTACTGAGTCCGGAGAGCACTAACCTGACTGAGTCCGGAGAGCACTAACCTGACTGAGACCGGAGAGCACTAACCTTACTGAGTCCGGAGAGCACTAACCTTATTGAGTCCGGAGAGCACTAACCTTACTGAGTCCGGAGAGCACTAACCTTACTGAGTCCGGAGAGCACTACCCGTACTGAGTCCGGAGAGCACTAACCTTACTGAGTCCGGAGAGTCCGGAGAGCACTACCCTTACTGAGTCCGGAGAGCACTAACCTTACTGAGTCCGGAGAGTCCGGAGAGCACTACCCTTACTGAGTCCGGAGAGCACTAACCTTACTGAGTCCGGAGAGCACTAACCTGACTGAGTCCGGAGAGCACTAACCTTACTGAGTCCGGAGAGCACTAACCTGACTGAGTCCGGAGAGCACTAACCTTACTGAGTCCGGAGAGCACTAACCTTACTGAGTCCGGAGAGCACTAACCTTACTGAGTCCGGAGAGCACTAACCTGACTGAGTCCGGAGAGCACTAACCTTACTGAGTCCGGAGAGCACTAACCTTACTGAGTCCGGAGAGCACTAACCTTACTGAGTCCGGAGAGCACTAACCTTACTGAGTCCGGAGAGCACTAACCTTACTGAGTCCGGAGAGCACTAACCTGACTGAGTCCGGAGAGCACTAACCTTACTGAGTCCGGAGAGCACTAACCTGACTGAGACCGGAGAGCACTAACCTTACTGAGTCCGGAGAGCACTAACCTTACTGAGTCCGGAGAGCACTAACCTTACTGAGTCCGGAGAGCACTAACCTTACTGAGTCCGGAGAGCACTACCCTTACTGAGTCCGGAGAGCACTAACCTTACTGAGTCCGGAGAGTCCGGAGAGCACTACCCTTACTGAGTCCGGAGAGCCCTAACCTTACTGAGTCCGGAGAGCACTAACCTTACTGAGTCCGGAGAGCACTAACCTTACTGAGTCCGGAGAGCACTAACCTTACTGAGTCCGGAGAGCACTAACCTTACTGAGTCCGGAGAGCACTAACCTTACTGAGTCCGGAGAGCACTAACCTTACTGAGTCCGGAGAGCACTAACCTGACTGAGTCCGGAGAGCACTAACCTTACTGAGTCCGGAGAGCACTAACCTGACTGAGACCGGAGAGCACTAACCTTACTGAGTCCGGAGAGCACTAACCTTACTGAGTCCGGAGAGCACTAACCTGACTGAGTCCGGAGAGCACTAACCTTACTGAGTCCGGAGAGCACTAACCTTACTGAGTCCGGAGAGCACTAACATACATTAAGGGAAGTCTGGGACGGGAGCCGTATGGTTAGTGAAGAAAGTCCCATTGCAAATGTACGGTCCCTTACCTGACGTCTTAATACGTCGCAGAAAATCGCGGACGGCGTCGGGCCGTGGGCGGCGGAGAGCTCTTTCAGGAAGTCACTCAAAAAAACGTTTCGGAATTTCGGTTTCCGTTTTATAAAAATGACAAATTTTTGACTTTTTTCTGCATTCTCGAAAATTCCCACAAGAGGGAAAATAAATCATATTGCAGGCGCACGAGCACGTGGCAAACGAGCGCGGCCTTTTCTCCTAAACTGAAAATATTTCGAAGACGAAACTCGGCGAGCGTAGGTTTGGAGTAATGGGCAGTTGGCCCCGAACAAGATGGCGTCGAGACCTCGGCGCTTTTTGAGTTATGGCCATTTTTCTGGGATTAAAGGGTTAAAACGCAAGTAGGGTGCTAATTTGACCGCTTCATGTCAAAGTACATAAGCATACGGTGTCAGGAAAAAAAGAACCAGCCATTTATCTATCGTAATTTAAGAGAAATCGTACATTGACCGTTTGGTGATGTTCACAAAGAGGATTTTTTTTTTCAAAAAAATCACAGATCCAGTTGCAGTGTGTTCAGACGTACATTTTTAAAGTGGGTCTCGAAGCTCTGCGAGAATCCTGTGATTTTATATGATTTTATGAAATAACACACACTCATTTAACCCTCTTTAAATAAGTCAGTTCTTAACATAAAGACTTAAAACTCAATATTATATAAGAGCCTACGCCAAGGAGGGTATGTGTTCAATTTCAGCTTCCTATGTCAACTGGAAGTACCTTAAAATGGTGCCACAGGGTCAGGTTTGAAGGGTAATAAAGGTCAGATCTTTTCAAAACTTCACTTGTGTGATTAGACAACCCTCATGAACTGTAATCAGTCATTTATCCCAACAGATGTCAAAGAAAAGCTCTCTCACACAAACACACACACACAAAAAGGAAGGATGGAGTGAAAAAGTACGGTGCTTAAAGACACACAAAGCCCACAATGGCATTACTATTATCTCTAGGCCGTGCCGAGTTCAACGAGATGCCCCGCTTGACCGTAGCTCGCTCGGTCTGAGCGCAGCGACCGTTACAAGAGAACGGACACAAATGACCTTTTGACCTCAATGTCAATTTCATTTGCTTTTGGGACACAGAGAGAGAACCGTTAAGGTTAGAAACACAATTTCACCTCAGGAGTGTTCTTAAGGTCCTCCCGATCTGTGCAAGCCTAACCCTGACCTTGTGGCATTAACCCTTCACAGTTAAAAGAAGGTGTTTACATCAAATAGTTTACAATGAAATGTCTCCCCATTGGAATACATTGACTGCACCTCTAAATTCAACCTAAAGCCTATGTGGGTTATGATTTTCTTATGAACCTGTCTTTGATGTCAGTCCATCAGGCCACCATGAGGTCTACCTGTGTCGATTCTAAGCTTCCTGGAGCAACCGGAAGTGGTTAAATCACCCTAAAAGTGTTTGCCATAGCCAACCTGCAGTTTGAGAGAAATAGTGCATTCAGCCCTATGTAAATCAGTCAATTTTTAACATACAGACTTAAAACTCAGGATTCTGTAACAGCCTACTCCAGTGATGATATGTGTTTATTTATAGCTTCCTGTGACAACCGGAAGTGCCATAACTGGTGTCAAATGGGCTGTTTCGAAGTGTTAAAAATGTCAAATCTTTCCAAAACTTCATATATGTGAATAGACAACCCTCATGAACTGTAAATCAGTCCTTCATCCCATCAGATTAAAAAAAAAAAAAATACACACCGACACAGAAATGATGGAGGGACACATTGAGGGGCTAAGAGGCAGACAGTGCCTGCAGTAGTTACTTTTGTTCCAACTTTTAAAGAACCGTCAGACCTAGAGTTCTGAAAATTTACAAACCTGTTCTAGACCTCAGGTCGATTGTGCACGGTGAATTATATGGCTCTAGAAGGTTCTCCGATCGATAAAAAGCATCGTGTATTTGCCATGTTTTCAATTCATTTTGACCTCAACGAAACGGACGACATTTAGAAAAGTCCCAGAGTCTCAAGACTAGGTGCGTTGAAACCGGCTCGGCCCATAGAGACAGACCCCAACGAGCCTGTTTGATTGCTCATTCAAGAACCCCGTAGCAAGGCAATGAACAAAGTGGAATTTCAGCACCAATTAGGGTTTTGCTCGGGCACCGAATGACCTATCGAGCCGAAACTTGGGATTCGAGGTCGCTTCACATAGGGATAAACATAATGTGTGAACTGGACCCGCAGCTAGAACATAACTACGTATTATTTGTTTTATTATGGTTTAAATAGAAGGCGCTGTGAATTTTGGGCCTGCTCTGAAATATGTTATAGTTGGCATCTAAAGGAGTTGGAAAAAGTGAGTTTGGTGTCAGATGGTATCAGTTTGGTGTCTGAAAATATCTATTTGACTGATGGACACTGACTTGCTCGTTGACTTTTGTACATTTGCAATATGTTTCAACGGGGAGGTACCATGAGGAAAAAGCGACATGATGAAATTTCACGAAACGAGCGATGGAGAGGAACCACTATCACTGCCCGGCCATCCTGAGGTCATCAGACCGTTGACTTTTGCATTTCTAAAGTATTTAAGAGAATGTACGTTACATTTGCAATATGATTCAACATCACATCATATTGCAAATGCACGTTACATTTGCAATATGATGTGATGTTGAATCATATTGCAAATGTAACGTGCATTCTTTAAATACTTTAGAAATACAAAAGTCAACGTCCTGATGACCTCAGGATGGCCGGGCAGTGATAGTGGTTCCTCTCCAACGCTCGTTGCGTGAAATTTCATCATGTCGCTTTTTCCTCATGGTACCTCCCCGTTGAAACATATTGCAAATGTACAAAAGTCGACTAGCAAGTCAACTAGCAAGTGTCAACAAAAGTCAACGAGCAAGTGTCCATCAGTCAATTGGATATTTTCAGACACCAAACTGATACCATCTGACTCCAAACTCACTTTTTACAACTCCTTTAGAAGCCAACTATCACATATTTCAGAGCAGGCCCAAAATTCACAGCGCCTTCCATGAATGCACCAAAATAGCATTCTGAAATCACCACTAAAATGACATCGCCATATTCTCCAGGCCGTGCCGAGTTCAACGGGATGCCCCGCTTGACCGTAGCTCGCTCGGTCTGAGCGCAGCGACCGTTACAAGAGAACGGACACAAATGACCTTTTGACCTCAATGTCAATTTTATTTGATTTTGGGAGACAGAGAGAGAACCGTTAAGGTTAGAAGCACAATTTCACCTCAGGAACAATCCTAAGGTCCTCCCGATCTGTGCAAGCCTAACCTTGACCTTGTGGCATTAACCCTTCACAGTTAAAAGAAGGCGTTTACATCAAACAGTTTACAATGACATTTCGCCCCATAGGAATACATTGACTGCTCCTCTAAATTCAACCTGAAGCCTATGTGGGTTATGAATGTCTTATGAACCTGTCTTTGATAACAATCCATCAGGCCACTATGAGGTCTACCTGTGTTGATTTTAAGCTACCTGGACCAACCGGAAGTGGTTAAAATTACCCTAAGAAGTGTCCAGATATACATGACTTGCAATTTTGAAAAACACTGCATTCAACCCTATGTAGATGAGTCAAATCTTAACGTATAGACTTAAAACTCAGGATTCTGTAACAGCATAACCCAATCAAGATATGTGTTTACCTATAGCTTCCTGTGCCAACCGGAAGTGCCTTAAAATGGTGTCATGGGTGCTGTTTCGAAGGGTTAAAAAGGTCAGAACTTTTCAAAACTTCATTTGTGTGATTAGACAACCCTCATGAACTGTAAATCAGTCATTTCTCTAAGCAGATGTCAAAGGAAAGCTCTCTCTCACACAAAAACACACACACAAAGCAATGATGGAGTGAAAAAGTACGGTGCTTAAAGACACACAAAGCCGGCAATGGCATTCCCATTATCCCTAGGCCGTGCCGAGTTCAACGAGATGCCCCGCTTGACCGTAGCTCACTCGGTCTGAGAGCAGCGACCGTTACAAGAGAACGGACACGAATGACCTTTTGACCTCAATGTCAATTTTATTTGCTTTTGGGAGACAGAGAGAGAACCGTTAAGGTTAGAAACACAATTTCACCTCAGGAATGTTCTTAAGGTCCTCCCGATCTGTGCAAGCCTAACTTTGACCTTGTGGCATTAACCCTTCACAGTTAAAAGAAGGTGTTTACATCAAACAGTTTACAATGACATTTCGCCCCATAGGAATACATTGACTGCTCCCCTAAATTCAACCTGAAGCCTATGTGGGTTATGAATGTCTTATGAACCTGTCTTTGATGACAGTCCATTAGGCCACCATGAGGTCTACCTGTGTCGATTCTAAGCTTCCTGGAGCAACCGGAAGTGGTTAAAATCACCCTAAAAGTGTTTGCAATAAGCACCCTGCAATTTGAGAGAAATAGTGCATTCAGCCCTATGTAAATCAGTCAATTTTTAACATATAGACTTAAAACTCAGGATTCTGTAACAGCATACTCCAGTGAGTATATGTCTTTACTTTCAGCTTCCTGTGCCAACCGGAAGTGCCATAATTGGTGTCAAATGGGCTGTTTTGAAGGGTTAAAAATGTCAAATCTTTCCAAAACTTCATAATTGTGATTAGGCTACCCTCCTGAACTGTAAATCAGTCATTAGTCCCATCAGATTTCAAAGAAAAATTTACACACCCAAACAGAAATGATGGAGGGACACACTGAGCGGCTAAGAGGCAGACAGTGCCTGTGGTAGTTACTTTTGTTCCAACTTTTAAAGAACCGTCAGACCTAGAGTTCTGAAAATTTACAAACCTGTTCTAGACCTCAGGTCGATTGTGCACGGTGAGTTATGTGGCTCTAGAAGGTTCTCAGACCGATAAACAGCCTCGTGTATTTGCTATGTTTTCAATTCATTTTCAGCTCAACGAAACGGACGACATTTAGAAAAGTCCCAGAGTCTCAAGACTAGGTGCATTGAAACCGGCTCGGTCCATAGAGACAGACCCCAACGAGCCTGTTTGATTGCTCATTCAAGCACCCCGTAGCAAGGCAATGAAAAAAGTGGATTTTCAGCACCAATTAAGGTATTGCTCGGGCACCGAATGACCTATCGAGCCGAAACTTGGGATTCGAGGTCGCCTCACATAGGGCTAAACATAATGTGAGAACTGGACCCGCAGCTAGAACATAACTACGTATTATTTGTTTTATTATGGTTTAAATGGAAGGCGCTGTGAATTTTGGGCCTGCTCTGAAATATGTTATAGTTGGCTTCTAAAGGAGTTGGTAAAAGTGAGTTTGGTGTCAGATGGTATCAGTTTGGTGTCTGAATATATCTAATTGACTGATGGACACCGACTTGCTACTTGACTTTTGTACATTTGCAATATGTTTCAACGGGGGGGTACCGTCACAAAAAGCGACATGATGAAATTTAACACAACGAGCGATGGAGAGGAACCACTATCACTGCCCGGCCATCCTGAGGTCATCAGACCGTTGACTTTTGCATTTCTAAAGTATTTAAGAGAATGTACGTTACATTTGCAATATGATTCAACATCACATCATATTGCAAATGCACGTTAGATTTGCAATATGATTCAACACATCATATTGCAAATGTAACAGTGTGTGTTATGTTTGCAATATGATTCAACACATCATATTGCAAACGTAACAGTGTGTGTTATGTTTGCAATATGATTCAACACATCATATTGCAAATGTAACAGTGTGTGTTATGTTTGCAATATGATCCAACACATCATATTGCAAACGTAACAGTGTGTGTTATGTTTGCAATATGATTCAACACATCATATTGCAAATATAACAGTGTGTGTTTGCAATATGATTCAACAGTGTGTTATGTTTGCAATATGATGTGGTGTTTTTCACTGTTGAATCATATGCAAATGTAACGTGCATTCTTTAAATAAACCCTATGTGGGTTATGAATGTCTTATGAACCTGTCTTCAATGACAATCCATCAAGCCACTATGAGGTCTACCTGTGTTGATTCTAAGCTTCCTGGAGCAACCGGAAGTGATAAAATCACCCTAAAAGTGTTTTACCCAACCAGCAGTTTGTGATATATAGTGCATTCAACCCTGTGTAAATCAGTCAGTTCTTAACGTATAGACTTAAAACTCAGGATTCTGTAAAAGCATACCCCGATCAGGATAGGTGTTTACTTATAGCTTCCTGTGCCAACCGGAAGTGCCTTAAAATGGGGTCATAGGTGCTGTTTCAAAGGGTTAAAAAAGTCAGATCTTTCCAAAACTTTAAGTGTGTGATTAGGCAACCCTCATGAAGTGTAAATCAGTCATTTCTCTAAACAGATGTCAAAGAAAAGCTCACACACACACACACAAGTCCAAACTGTTCGTGCACCTGGTATTTTTTTGGGGTTACCAGGTGCCATGTTTCAAGATGGTTGAAATTGCGTTTAGGGGCATCCAGACCTCCATACCCGCTCTGGGAGCACTATTCTACGGCCAAAAATCAATGGGTGCTGGCCTGAGTGATTTATGGAGGTTTGGGGGGTGATACGTTTTTTCTAATTTGTGTGCACAAATGCACAAAACATATTCCTTAAGTACAAGTAAACATTTATAAAAAATTATGATAGTAAAATGTGACTAAAGTATTTTCATACAGTTCTTATATATGTGTAATTGACGTAAAAATCGAAAGAATTTCAAAAAACGGTCCAGAAAGCACTTTTTTAAATGGAATATACGTTTTTTCCACATTTTTAACATTTTTGACTTGTAACTTTTGACTTTTGACTTTTGACTTCCTATGAAATCACATTCCAAATGCATAAAACATATTCCTTAAGTACAAGTAAACATTTATAAAAAATGATGACAGTAAAATGTGACTAAAGTATTTTCATACAGTTCTTATACATGTGTAATTGACATAAAAATCGAAAGAATTTCAAAAAACGGTTCAGAAAGCACTTTTTTAAAGGGGGTGATACATTTTTTCCAAATATTTGACATTTTTGACTTTTGACTTTTGACTTCCTATGAAATCACATTCCAAATGCACAAAACATATTCCTTAAGTCCAAATAAAAATGTCCAAAAAATTATGTTAATAAAATTTGACAAAAGTATTTTCATACAGTTCTTACACATGTGTAATTGACATAAAAATCGAAAGAATTTCGAAAAACGGTCCAGAAAGCACTTTTTTAAAGGGGGTGATACGTTTTTTCCAAATTTTTGACATTTTTGACTTTTGACTTTTGACTTCCTAAGAAATCACATTCCAAATGCACAAAACATATTCCTTAAGTCCAAATAAAAATGTAAAAAAAATTATGTTAATAAAATTTGACAAAAGTATTTTCATACAGTTCTTACACATGTGTAATTGACATAAAAATCGAAAGAATTTCGAAAAACGGTCCAGAAAGCACTTTTTTAAGGGGGTGATAAGTTTTTGCCAAAACTTTCAATATTTCAAAATTTCAAAATATGACTCTTGGGTCTTGACTTGCGTTACAGTAAGCCTATGAAAAATTAAGATGGAACACACTCGCCCACTATAGGATTTTTGGGGTGTTACACAGCTCATTTACAATATGGCATTTGTCATCAACTTTGGACGAAACAGCGCCGGATGTAATATGAAATCCCACACAATCCCATCGTGTATATGGTCCGCTCGGTGCCAATAAGTTGCCATGTTATTTTGTACAATTGGGGGGGGACTTCCCTTACCTTACTGAGTCCGGAGAGCACTAACCTTACTGAGTCCAGAGAGCACTAACCTTACTGAGTCCGGAGAGCACTACCCTTTTGAGTCCGGAGAGCACTAACCTTACTGAGTCCGGAGAGTCCGGAGAGCACTACCCTTACTGAGTCCGGAGAGCACTAACCTTACTGAGTCCGGAGAGTCCGGAGAGCACTACCCTTACTGAGTCCGGAGAGCACTAACCTTACTGAGTCCGGAGAGCACTAACCTTACTGAGTCCGGAGAGCACTAACCTTACTGAGTCCGGAGAGCACTAACCTGACTGAGTCCGGAGAGCACTAACCTTACTGAGTCCGGAGAGCACTAACCTTACTGAGTCCGGAGAGCACTAACCTTACTGAGTCCGGAGAGCACTAACCTTACTGAGTCCGGAGAGCACTAACCTTACTGAGTCCGGAGAGCACTAACCTGACTGAGTCCGGAGAGCACTAACCTTACTGAGTCCGGAGAGCACTAACCTGACTGAGACCGGAGAGCACTAACCTTACTGAGTCCGGAGAGCACTAACCTTACTGAGTCCGGAGAGCACTAACCTTACTGAGTCCGGAGAGCACTAACCTTACTGAGTCCGGAGAGCACTACCCTTACTGAGTCCGGAGAGCACTAACCTTACTGAGTCCGGAGAGCCCTAACCTTACTGAGTCCGGAGAGCACTAACCTTACTGAGTCCGGAGAGCACTAACCTTACTGAGTCCGGAGAGCACTAACCTTACTGAGTCCGGAGAGCACTACCCTTACTGAGTCCGGAGAGCACTACCCTTACTGAGTCCGGAGAGCCCTAACCTTACTGAGTCCGGAGAGCACTAACCTTACTGAGTCCGGAGAGCACTAACCTTACTGAGTCCGGAGAGCACTAACCTTACTGAGTCCGGAGAGCACTAACCTTACTGAGTCCGGAGAGCACTAACCTTACTGAGTCCGGAGAGCACTAACCTTACTGAGTCCGGAGAGCACTAACCTTACTGAGTCCGGAGAGCACTAACCTGACTGAGTCCGGAGAGCACTAACCTTACTGAGTCCGGAGAGCACTAACCTGACTGAGTCCGGAGAGCACTAACCTGACTGAGTCCGGAGAGCACTAACCTTACTGAGTCCGGAGAGCACTAACCTGACTGAGACCGGAGAGCACTAACCTTACTGAGTCCGGAGAGCACTAACCTTACTGAGTCTGGAGAGCACTAACCTGACTGAGTCCGGAGAGCACTAACCTTACTGAGTCCGGAGAGCACTAACCTTACTGAGTCCGGAGAGCACTAACCTTACTGAGTCCGGAGAGCACTAACCTTACTGAGTCCGGAGAGCACTAACCTTACTGAGTCCGGAGAGCACTACCCTTTTGAGTCCGGAGAGCACTAACCTTACTGAGTCCGGAGAGTCCGGAGAGCACTACCCTTACTAAGTCCGGAGAGCACTAACCTTACTGAGTCCGGAGAGTCCGGAGAGCACTACCCTTACTGAGTCCGGAGAGCACTAACCTTACTGAGTCCGGAGAGCACTAACCTTACTGAGTCCGGAGAGCACTAACCTGACTGAGTCCGGAGAGCACTAACCTTACTGAGTCCGGAGAGCACTAACCTTACTGAGTCCGGAGAGCACTAACCTTACTGAGTCCGGAGAGCACTAACCTTACTGAGTCCGGAGAGCACTAACCTTACTGAGTCCGGAGAGCACTAACCTGACTGAGTCCGGAGAGCACTAACCTTACTGAGTCCGGAGAGCACTAACCTGACTGAGACCGGAGAGCACTAACCTTACTGAGTCCGGAGAGCACTAACCTTACTGAGTCCGGAGAGCACTAACCTTACTGAGTCCGGAGAGCACTAACCTTACTGAGTCCGGAGAGCACTACCCTTACTGAGTCCGGAGAGCACTAACCTTACTGAGTCCGGAGAGTCCGGAGAGCACTACCCTTACTGAGTCCGGAGAGCCCTAACCTTACTGAGTCCGGAGAGCACTAACCTTACTGAGTCCGGAGAGCACTAACCTTACTGAGTCCGGAGAGCACTAACCTTACTGAGTCCGGAGAGCACTAACCTTACTGAGTCCGGAGAGCACTAACCTTACTGAGTCCGGAGAGCACTAACCTTACTGAGTCCGGAGAGCACTAACCTTACTGAGTCCGGAGAGCACTAACCTTACTGAGTCCGGAGAGCACTAACCTGACTGAGTCCGGAGAGCACTAACCTTACTGAGTCCGGAGAGCACTAACCTGACTGAGACCGGAGAGCACTAACCTTACTGAGTCCGGAGAGCACTAACCTTACTGAGTCCGGAGAGCACTAACCTTACTGAGTCCGGAGAGCACTAACCTTACTGAGTCCGGAGAGCACTACCCTTACTGAGTCCGGAGAGCACTAACCTTACTGAGTCCGGAGAGCCCTAACCTTACTGAGTCCGGAGAGCACTAACCTTACTGAGTCCGGAGAGCACTAACCTTACTGAGTCCGGAGAGCACTAACCTTACTGAGTCCGGAGAGCACTACCCTTACTGAGTCCGGAGAGCACTACCCTTACTGAGTCCGGAGAGCCCTAACCTTACTGAGTCCGGAGAGCACTAACCTTACTGAGTCCGGAGAGCACTAACCTTACTGAGTCCGGAGAGCACTAACCTTACTGAGTCCGGAGAGCACTAACCTTACTGAGTCCGGAGAGCACTAACCTTACTGAGTCCGGAGAGCACTAACCTTACTGAGTCCGGAGAGCACTAACCTGACTGAGTCCGGAGAGCACTAACCTTACTGAGTCCGGAGAGCACTAACCTGACTGAGTCCGGAGAGCACTAACCTGACTGAGTCCGGAGAGCACTAACCTTACTGAGTCCGGAGAGCACTAACCTGACTGAGACCGGAGAGCACTAACCTTACTGAGTCCGGAGAGCACTAACCTTACTGAGTCTGGAGAGCACTAACCTGACTGAGTCCGGAGAGCACTAACCTTACTGAGTCCGGAGAGCACTAACCTTACTGAGTCCGGAGAGCACTAACCTTACTGAGTCCGGAGAGCACTAACCTTACTGAGTCCGGAGAGCACTAACCTTACTGAGTCCGGAGAGCACTACCCTTTTGAGTCCGGAGAGCACTAACCTTACTGAGTCCGGAGAGTCCGGAGAGCACTACCCTTACTAAGTCCGGAGAGCACTAACCTTACTGAGTCCGGAGAGTCCGGAGAGCACTACCCTTACTGAGTCCGGAGAGCACTAACCTTACTGAGTCCGGAGAGCACTAACCTTACTGAGTCCGGAGAGCACTAACCTGACTGAGTCCGGAGAGCACTAACCTTACTGAGTCCGGAGAGCACTAACCTTACTGAGTCCGGAGAGCACTAACCTTACTGAGTCCGGAGAGCACTAACCTTACTGAGTCCGGAGAGCACTAACCTTACTGAGTCCGGAGAGCACTAACCTGACTGAGTCCGGAGAGCACTAACCTTACTGAGTCCGGAGAGCACTAACCTGACTGAGACCGGAGAGCACTAACCTTACTGAGTCCGGAGAGCACTAACCTTACTGAGTCCGGAGAGCACTAACCTTACTGAGTCCGGAGAGCACTAACCTTACTGAGTCCGGAGAGCACTACCCTTACTGAGTCCGGAGAGCACTAACCTTACTGAGTCCGGAGAGTCCGGAGAGCACTACCCTTACTGAGTCCGGAGAGCCCTAACCTTACTGAGTCCGGAGAGCACTAACCTTACTGAGTCCGGAGAGCACTAACCTTACTGAGTCCGGAGAGCACTAACCTTACTGAGTCCGGAGAGCACTAACCTTACTGAGTCCGGAGAGCACTAACCTTACTGAGTCCGGAGAGCACTAACCTTACTGAGTCCGGAGAGCACTAACCTGACTGAGTCCGGAGAGCACTAACCTTACTGAGTCCGGAGAGCACTAACCTGACTGAGACCGGAGAGCACTAACCTTACTGAGTCCGGAGAGCACTAACCTTACTGAGTCCGGAGAGCACTAACCTGACTGAGTCCGGAGAGCACTAACCTTACTGAGTCCGGAGAGCACTAACCTTACTGAGTCCGGAGAGCACTAACCTTACTGAGTCCGGAGAGCACTAACCTTACTGAGTCCAGAGAGCACTAACCTTACTGAGTCCGGAGAGCACTACCCTTTTGAGTCCGGAGAGCACTAACCTTACTGAGTCCGGAGAGTCCGGAGAGCACTACCCTTACTGAGTCCGGAGAGCACTAACCTTACTGAGTCCGGAGAGTCCGGAGAGCACTACCCTTACTGAGTCCGGAGAGCACTAACCTTACTGAGTCCGGAGAGCACTAACCTTACTGAGTCCGGAGAGCACTAACCTTACTGAGTCCGGAGAGCACTAACCTGACTGAGTCCGGAGAGCACTAACCTTACTGAGTCCGGAGAGCACTAACCTTACTGAGTCCGGAGAGCACTAACCTTACTGAGTCCGGAGAGCACTAACCTTACTGAGTCCGGAGAGCACTAACCTTACTGAGTCCGGAGAGCACTAACCTGACTGAGTCCGGAGAGCACTAACCTTACTGAGTCCGGAGAGCACTAACCTGACTGAGACCGGAGAGCACTAACCTTACTGAGTCCGGAGAGCACTAACCTTACTGAGTCCGGAGAGCACTAACCTTACTGAGTCCGGAGAGCACTAACCTTACTGAGTCCGGAGAGCACTACCCTTACTGAGTCCGGAGAGCACTAACCTTACTGAGTCCGGAGAGCACTAACCTTACTGAGTCCGGAGAGCACTAACATACCTTAAGGGAAGTCTGGGACGGGAGCCGTATGGTTAGTGAAGAAAGTCCCATTGCAAATGTACGGTCCCTTACCTGACGTCTTAATACGTCGCAGAAAATCGCGGACGGCGTCGGGCCGTGGGCGGCGGAGAGCTCTTTCAGGAAGTCACTCAAAAAAACGTTTCGGAATTTCGGTTTCCGTTTTATAAAAATGACAAATTTTTGACTTTTTTCTGCATTCTCGAAAATTCCCACAAGAGGGAAAATAAATCATATTGCAGGCGCACGAGCACGTGGCAAACGAGCGCGGCCTTTTCTCCTAAACTGAAAATATTTCGAAGACGAAACTCGGCGAGCGTAGGTTTGGAGTAATGGGCAGTTGGCCCCGAACAAGATGGCGTCGAGACCTCGGCGCTTTTTGAGTTATGGCCATTTTTCTGGGATTAAAGGGTTAAAACGCAAGTAGGGTGCTAATTTGACCGCTTCATGTCAAAGTACATAAGCATACGGTGTCAGGAAAAAAAGAACCAGCCATTTATCTATCGTAATTTAAGAGAAATCGTACATTGACCGTTTGGTGATGTTCACAAAGAGGAATTTTTTTTTCAAAAAAATCACAGATCCAGTTGCAGTGTGTTCAGACGTACATTTTTAAAGTGGGTCTCGAAGCTCTGCGAGAATCCTGTGATTTTATATGATTTTATGAAATAACACACACTCATTTAACCCTCTTTAAATAAGTCAGTTCTTAACATAAAGACTTAAAACTCAATATTATATAAGAGCCTACGCCAAGGAGGGTATGTGTTCAATTTCAGCTTCCTATGTCAACTGGAAGTACCTTAAAATTGTGCCACAGGGTCAGGTTTGAAGGGTAATAAGGTCAGATCTTTTCAAAACTTCACTTGTGTGATTAGACAACCCTCATGAACTGTAATCAGTCATTTTTCCCTACAGATGTCAAAGAAAAGCTCTCTCACACAAACACACACACACAAAAAGGAAGGATGGAGTGAAAAAGTACGGTGCTTAAAGACACACAAAGCCCACAATGGCATTACTATTATCTCTAGGCCGTGCCGAGTTCAACGAGACGCCCCGCTTGACCGTAGCTCGCTCGGTCTGAGCGCAGCGACCGTTACAAGAGAACGGACACAAATGACCTTTTGACCTCAATGTCAATTTCATTTGCTTTTGGGACACAGAGAGAGAACCGTTAAGGTTAGAAACACAATTTCACCTCAGGAGTGTTCTTAAGGTCCTCCCGATCTGTGCAAGCCTAACCCTGACCTTGTGGCATTAACCCTTCACAGTTAAAAGAAGGTGTTTACATCAAATAGTTTACAATGAAATGTCTCCCCATTGGAATACATTGACTGCACCTCTAAATTCAACCTAAAGCCTATGTGGGTTATGATTGTCTTATGAACCTGTCTTTGATGTCAGTCCATCAAGCCACCATGAGGTCTACCTGTGTCGATTCTAAGCTTCCTGGAGCAACCGGAAGTGGTTAAATCACCCTAAAAGTGTTTGCCATAGCCAACCTGCAGTTTGAGAGAAATAGTGCATTCAGCCCTATGTAAATCAGTCAATTTTTAACATACAGACTTAAAACTCAGGATTCTGTAACAGCCTACTCCAGTGATGATATGTGTTTATTTATAGCTTCCTGTGACAACCGGAAGTGCCATAACTGGTGTCAAATGGGCTGTTTCGAAGGGTTAAAAATGTCAAATCTTTCCAAAACTTCATATATGTGAATAGACAACCCTCCTGAACTGTAAATCAGTTCTTGATCCCATCAGATTTCAACAAAAAAAAATACACACCGACACAGAAATGATGGAGGGACACACTGAGGGGCTAAGAGGCAGACAGTGCCTGCAGTAGTTACTTTTGTTCCAACTTTTAAAGAACCGTCAGACCTAGAGTTCTGAAAATTTACAAACCTGTTCTAGACCTCAGGTCGATTGTGCACGGTGAATTATATGACTCTAGAAGGTTCTCGGATCGATAAAAAGCCTCGTGTATTTGCCATGTTTTCAATTCATTTTGACCTCAACGAAACGGACGACCTTTAGAAAAGTCCCAGAGTCTCAAGACTAGGTGCGTTGAAACCGGCTCGGCCCATAGAGACAGACCCCAACGAGCCTGTTTGATTGCTCATTCAAGGACCCCGTAGCAAGGCAATGAAAAAAGTGGAATTTCAGCACCAATTAGGGTTTTGCTCGGGCACCGAATGACCTATCGAGCCGAAACTTGGGATTCGAGGTCGCTTCACATAGGGCTAAACATAATGTGTGAACTGGACCCGCAGCTAGAACATAACTACGTATTATTTGTTTTATTATGGTTTAAATGGAAGGCGCTGTGAATTTTGGGCCTGCTCTGAAATATGTTATAGTTGGCATCTAAAGGAGTTGGAAAAAGTGAGTTTGGAGTCAGATGGTATCAGTTTGGTGTCTGAAAATATCTATTTGACTGATGGACACTGACTTGCTCGTCGACTTTTGTACATTTGCAATATGTTTCAACGGGGAGGTACCATGAGGAAAAAGCGACATGATGAAATTTCACGAAACGAGCGATGGAGAGGAACCACTATCACTGCCCGGCCATCCTGAGGTCATCAGACCGTTGACTTTTGCATTTCTAAAGTATTTAAGAGAATGTACGTTACATTTGCAATATGATTCAACATCACATCATATTGCAAATGCACGTTAGATTTGCAATATGATGTGATGTTGAATCATATTGCAAATGTAACGTGCATTCTTTAAATACTTTAGAAATACAAAAGTCAACGTCCTGATGACCTCAGGATGGCCGGGCAGTGATAGTGGTTCCTCTCCAACGCTCGTTGCGTGAAATTTCATCATGTCGATTTTGGTGATGGTACCCCCGCGTTGAAACATATTGCAAATGTACAAAAGTCGACTAGCAAGTCAACTAGCAAGTGTCAACAAAAGTCAACTAGCAAGTGTCCATCAGTCAATTGGATATTTTCAGACACCAAACTGATACCATCTGACTCCAAACTCACTTTTTACAACTCCTTTAGAAGCCAACTATCACATATTTCAGAGCAGGCCCAAAATTCACAGCGCCTTCCATGAATGCACCAAAATAGCATTCTGAAATCACCACTAAAATGACATCGCCATATTCTCCAGGCCGTGCCGAGTTCAACGGGATGCCCCGCTTGACCGTAGCTCGCTCGGTCTGAGCGCAGCGACCGTTACAAGAGAACGGACACAAATGACCTTTTGACCTCAATGTCAATTTCATTTGCTTTTGGGAGACAGAGAGAGAACCGTTAAGGTTAGAAGCACAATTTCACCTCAGGAACAATCCTAAGGTCCTCCCGATCTGTGCAAGCCTAACCTTGACCTTGTGGCATTAACCCTTCACAGTTAAAAGAAGGCGTTTACATCAAAAAAATTTACAATGACATTTCGCCCCATAGGAATACATTGACTGCTCCTCTAAATTCAACCTGAAGCCTATGTGGGTTATGAATGTCTTATGAACCTGTCTTTGATAACAATCCATCAGGCTACTATGAGGTCTACCTGTGTTGATTTTAAGCTACCTGGAGCAACCGGAAGTGGTTAAAATCACCCTAAAAAGTGTCCAGATATACATGACTTGCAATTTTGAAAATCACTGCATTCAACCCTATGTAGATCAGTCAATTCTTAACGTATAGACTTAAAACTCAGGATTCTGTAACAGCATACCCCAGTCAAGATATGTGTTTACCTATAGCTTCCTGTGCCAACCGGAAGTGCCTTAAAATGGTGTCATGGTGCTGTTTCGAAGGGTTAAAAAGGTCAGAACTTTTCAAAACTTCATTTGTGTGATTAGACAAGCCTCATGAACTGTAAATCAGTCATTTCTCTAAGCAGATGTCAAAGGAAAGCTCTCTCTCACACAAAAACACACACACAAAGCAATGATGGAGTGAAAAAGTACGGTGCTTAAAGACACACAAAGCCGGCAATGGCATTCCCATTATCCCTAGGCCGTGCCGAGTTCAACGAGATGCCCCGCTTGACCGTAGCTCACTCGGTCTGAGAGCAGCGACCGTTACAAGAGAACGGACACGAATGACCTTTTGACCTCAATGTCAATTTTATTTGCTTTTGGGAGACAGAGAGAGAACCGTTAAGGTTAGAAACACAATTTCACCTCAGGAATGTTCTTAAGGTCCTCCCGATCTGTGCAAGCCTAACTTTGACCTTGTGGCATTAACCCTTCACAGTTAAAAGAAGGTGTTTACATCAAACAGTTTACAATGACATTTCGCCCCATAGGAATACATTGAGTGCACCTCTAAATTCAACCTGAAGCCTATGTGGGTTATGAATGTCTTATGAACCTGTCTTTGATGTCAGTCCATCAGGCCACCATGAGGTCTACCTGTGTCGATTCTAAGCTTCCTGGAGCAACCGGAAGTGGTTAAAATCACCCTAAAAGTGTTTGCAATAAGCAACATGCAATTTGAGAGAAATAGTGCATTCAGCCCTATGTAAATCAGTCAATTTTTAACATATAGACTTAAAACTCAGGATTCTCTAACAGCATACTCCAGTGAGTATATGTGTTTACTTTCAGCTTCCTGTGCCAACCGGAAGTGCCATAATTGGTGTCAAATGGGCTGTTTTGAAGGGTTAAAAATGTCAAATCTTTCCAAAACTTCATATTTGTGATTAGGCAACCCTCCTGAACAGTAAATCAGTCATTAGTCCCATCACATTTCAAAGAAAAATTTACACACCCAAACAGAAATGATGGAGGGACACACTGAGGGGCTAAGAGGCAGACAGTGCCTGTGGTAGTTACTTTTGTTCCAACTTTTAAAGAACCGTCAGACCTAGAGTTCTGAAAATTTACAAACCTGTTCTAGACCTCAGGTCGATTGTGCACGGTGAATTATATGGCTCTAGAAGGTTCTCGGATCGATAAAAAGCATCGTGTATTTGCCATGTTTTCAATTCATTTTGACCTCAACGAAACGGACGACATTTAGAAAAGTCCCAGAGTCTCAAGACTAGGTGCGTTGAAACCGGCTCGGCCCATAGAGACAGACCCCAACAAGCCTGTTTGATTGCTCATTAAAGGACCCCGTAGCAAGGCAATGAAAAAAGTGGATTTTCAGCACCAATTAAGGTATTGCTCGGGCACCGAATGACCTATCGAGCCGAAACTTGGGATTCCAGGTCGCCTCACATAGGGCTAAACATAATGTGAATATTGGACCCGCAGCTAGAACATAACTACGTATTATTTGTTTTATTATGGTTTAAATGGAAGGCGCTGTGAATTTTGGGCCTGCTCTGAAATATGTGATAGTTGGCTTCTAAAGGAGTTGGTAAAAGTGAGTTTGGTGTCAGATGGTATCAGTTTGGTGTCTGAATATATCTAATTGACTGATGGACACCGACTTGCTACTTGACTTTTGTACATTTGCAATATGTTTCAACGGGGGGGTACCATCACAAAAAGCGACATGATGAAATTTAACACAACGAGCGATGGAGAGGAACCACTATCACTGCCCGGCCATCCTGAGGTCATCAGACCGTTGACTTTTGCATTTCTAAAGTATTTAAGAGAATGTACGTTACATTTGCAATATGATTCAACATCACATCATATTGCAAATGCACGTTAGATTTGCAATATGATTCAACACATCATATTGCAAATGTAACAGTGTGTGTTATGTTTGCAATATGATTCAACACATCATATTGCAAACGTAACAGTGTGTGTTATGTTTGCAATATGATTCAACACATCATATTGCAAATGTAACAGTGTGTGTTATGTTTGCAATATGATCCAACACATCATATTGCAAACGTAACAGTGTGTGTTATGTTTGCAATATGATTCAACACATCATATTGCAAATATAACAGTGTGTGTTTGCAATATGATTCAACAGTGTGTTATGTTTGCAATATGATGTGGTGTTTTTCACTGTTGAATCATATGCAAATGTAACGTGCATTCTTTAAATAAACCCTATGTGGGTTATGAATGTCTTATGAACCTGTCTTCAATGACAATCCATCAAGCCACTATGAGGTCTACCTGTGTTGATTCTAAGCTTCCTGGAGCAACCGGAAGTGATAAAATCACCCTAAAAGTGTTTTACCCAACCAGCAGTTTGTGATATATAGTGCATTCAACCCTGTGTAAATCAGTCAGTTCTTAACGTATAGACTTAAAACTCAGGATTCTGTAAAAGCATACCCCGATCAGGATAGGTGTTTACTTATAGCTTCCTGTGCCAACCGGAAGTGCCTTAAAATGGGGTCATAGGTGCTGTTTCAAAGGGTTAAAAAAGTCAGATCTTTCCAAAACTTTAAGTGTGTGATTAGGCAACCCTCATGAAGTGTAAATCAGTCATTTCTCTAATCAGATGTCAAAGAAAAGCTCACACACACACACACAGACACACACAGCAAGGATGGAATGAAAAAGTATGGTGCTTAAAGACACACAGAGCCTTAAATGCTTTTAGGGGGGATCCAGACTTCCATACCCGCTCTGGGAGCACTATACTACGGGCAAAAATCAATGGGTGCTGGCCTGAGTGATTTATGGAGGTTTTCAAAAAAAGTCAAAAAATATTCTGTTTCATGTTTTGGGTTACCACACACGATTTTCAATACAGTTTTAAATGCTTCATTTTGGCCTTTAAAAAAAAAAAGTTATTTTCGACTATGAAGGGGGTGATACGTTTTTTCCAAATTTTTGACATTTTTTACTTCCTATGAAATCACATTCCAAATGCACAAAACAAATTCCTTAAGTCCAAATAAAAATGTCCAAAAAATTATGTTAATAAAATTTGACAAAAGTATTTTCATACAGTTCTTACACATGTGTAATTGACATAAAACTCGAAAGAATTTCAAAAAACGGTCCAGAAAGCACTTTTTTAAAGGGGGTGATATGTTTTTTCCAAATTTTTGACATTTTTGACTTATGACTTTTGACTTCCTATGAAATCACATTCCAAATGCACAAAACAAATTCCTTAAGTCCAAATAAAAATGTCCTAAAAATTATGTTAATAAAATTTGACAAAAGTATTTTCATACAGTTCTTACACATGTGTAATTGACATAAAAATTGAAAGAATTTCGAAAAACGGTCCAGAAAGCACTTTTTTAAAGGGGGTGATACGTTTTTTCCAAAATTTTGACATTTTTGACTTTTGACTTTTGACTTCCTATGAAATCACATTCCAAATGCACAAAACAAATTCCTTAAGTCCAAATAAAAATGTCCAAAAAATTATGTTAATAAAATTTGACAAAAGTATTTTCATACAGTTCTTACACATGTGTAATTGACATAAAACTCGAAAGAATTTCGAAAAAAGGTCCAGAAAGCACTTTTTTAAGGGGGTTATAAATTTTTGCCAAAACTTTCAAAATCTCAAAATTTTACTCTTGGGTCTTGACTTGCGTTACAAAAGGCCTATGAAAAATTTAGATAGAAAACACTCGCCCACTATAGGATTTTTGGGGTGTTACACAGCTCATTTACAATATGGCATTTGCCATCAACTTTGGACGAAACAGCGCCGGATGTAATATGAAATCCCACACAATCCCATCGTGTATATGGTCCGCTCGGTGCCAATAAGTTGCCATGTTATTTTGTACAATTGGGGGGGGACTTCCCTTACCTTACTGAGTCCGGAGAGCACTAACCTTACTGAGTCCGGAGAGCACTAACCTTACTGAGTCCGGAGAGCACTACCCTTACTGAGTCCGGAGAGCACTACCCTTACTGAGTCCGGAGAGCCCTAACCTTACTGAGTCCGGAGAGCACTAACCTTACTGAGTCCGGAGAGCACTAACCTTACTGAGTCCGGAGAGCACTAACCTTACTGAGTCCGGAGAGCACTAACCTTACTGAGTCCGGAGAGCACTAACATACATAAGGGAAGTCTGGGACGGGAGCCGTATGGTTAGTGAAGAAAGTCCCATTGCAAATGTACGGTCCCTTACCTGACGTCTTAATACGTCGCAGAAAATCGCGGACGGCGTCGGGCCGTGGGCGGCGGAGAGCTCTTTCAGGAAGTCACTCAAAAAAACGTTTCGGAATTTCGGTTTCCGTTTTATAAAAATGACAAATTTTTGACTTTTTTCTGCATTCTCGAAAATTCCCACAAGAGGGAAAATAAATCATATTGCAGGCGCACGAGCACGTGGCAAACGAGCGCGGCCTTTTCTCCTAAACTGAAAATATTTCGAAGACGAAACTCGGCGAGCGTAGGTTTGGAGTAATGGGCAGTTGGCCCCGAACAAGATGGCGTCGAGACCTCGGCGCTTTTTGAGTTATGGCCATTTTTCTGGGATTAAAGGGTTAAAACGCAAGTAGGGTGCTAATTTGACCGCTTCATGTCAAAGTACATAAGCATACGGTGTCAGGAAAAAAAGAACCAGCCATTTATCTATCGTAATTTAAGAGAAATCGTACATTGACCGTTTGGTGATGTTCACAAAGAGGATTTTTTTTTTCAAAAAAATCACAGATCCAGTTGCAGTGTGTTCAGACGTACATTTTTAAAGTGGGTCTCGAAGCTCTGCGAGAATCCTGTGATTTTATATGATTTTATGAAATAACACACACTCATTTAACCCTCTTTAAATAAGTCAGTTCTTAACATAAAGACTTAAAACTCAATATTATATAAGAGCCTACGCCAAGGAGGGTATGTGTTCAATTTCAGCTTCCTATGTCAACTGGAAGTACCTTAAAATGGTGCCACAGGGTCAGGTTTGAAGGGTAATAAAGGTCAGATCTTTTCAAAACTTCACTTGTGTGATTAGACAACCCTCATGAACTGTAATCAGTCATTTATCCCAACAGATGTCAAAGAAAAGCTCTCTCACACAAACACACACACACAAAAAGGAAGGATGGAGTGAAAAAGTACGGTGCTTAAAGACACACAAAGCCCACAATGGCATTACTATTATCTCTAGGCCGTGCCGAGTTCAACGAGATGCCCCGCTTGACCGTAGCTCGCTCGGTCTGAGCGCAGCGACCGTTACAAGAGAACGGACACAAATGACCTTTTGACCTCAATGTCAATTTCATTTGCTTTTGGGACACAGAGAGAGAACCGTTAAGGTTAGAAACACAATTTCACCTCAGGAGTGTTCTTAAGGTCCTCCCGATCTGTGCAAGCCTAACCCTGACCTTGTGGCATTAACCCTTCACAGTTAAAAGAAGGTGTTTACATCAAATAGTTTACAATGAAATGTCTCCCCATTGGAATACATTGACTGCACCTCTAAATTCAACCTAAAGCCTATGTGGGTTATGATTTTCTTATGAACCTGTCTTTGATGTCAGTCCATCAGGCCACCATGAGGTCTACCTGTGTCGATTCTAAGCTTCCTGGAGCAACCGGAAGTGGTTAAATCACCCTAAAAGTGTTTGCCATAGCCAACCTGCAGTTTGAGAGAAATAGTGCATTCAGCCCTATGTAAATCAGTCAATTTTTAACATACAGACTTAAAACTCAGGATTCTGTAACAGCCTACTCCAGTGATGATATGTGTTTATTTATAGCTTCCTGTGACAACCGGAAGTGCCATAACTGGTGTCAAATGGGCTGTTTCGAAGTGTTAAAAATGTCAAATCTTTCCAAAACTTCATATATGTGAATAGACAACCCTCATGAACTGTAAATCAGTCCTTCATCCCATCAGATTAAAAAAAAAAAAATACACACCGACACAGAAATGATGGAGGGACACACTGAGGGGCTAAGAGGCAGACAGTGCCTGCAGTAGTTACTTTTGTTCCAACTTTTAAAGAACCGTCAGACCTAGAGTTCTGAAAATTTACAAACCTGTTCTAGACCTCAGGTCGATTGTGCACGGTGAATTATATGGCTCTAGAAGGTTCTCCGATCGATAAAAAGCATCGTGTATTTGCCATGTTTTCAATTCATTTTGACCTCAACGAAACGGACGACATTTAGAAAAGTCCCAGAGTCTCAAGACTAGGTGCGTTGAAACCGGCTCGGCCCATAGAGACAGACCCCAACGAGCCTGTTTGATTGCTCATTCAAGGACCCCGTAGCAAGGCAATGAAAAAAGTGGAATTTCAGCACCAATTAGGGTTTTGCTCGGGCACCGAATGACCTATCGAGCCGAAACTTGGGATTCGAGGTCGCTTCACATAGGGCTAAACATAATGTGTGAACTGGACCCGCAGCTAGAACATAACTACGTATTATTTGTTTTATTATGGTTTAAATGGAAGGCGCTGTGAATTTTGGGCCTGCTCTGAAATATGTTATAGTTGGCATCTAAAGGAGTTGGAAAAAGTGAGTTTGGAGTCAGATGGTATCAGTTTGGTGTCTGAAAATATCTATTTGACTGATGGACACTGACTTGCTCGTTGACTTTTGTACATTTGCAATATGTTTCAACGGGGAGGTACCATGAGGAAAAAGCGACATGATGAAATTTCACGAAACGAGCGATGGAGAGGAACCACTATCACTGCCCGGCCATCCTGAGGTCATCAGACCGTTGACTTTTGCATTTCTAAAGTATTTAAGAGAATGTACGTTACATTTGCAATATGATTCAACATCACATCATATTGCAAATGCACGTTAGATTTGCAATATGATGTGATGTTGAATCATATTGCAAATGTAACGTGCATTCTTTAAATACTTTAGAAATACAAAAGTCAACGTCCTGATGACCTCAGGATGGCCGGGCAGTGATAGTGGTTCCTCTCCAACGCTCGTTGCGTGAAATTTCATCATGTCGATTTTGGTGATGGTACCCCCGCGTTGAAACATATTGCAAATGTACAAAAGTCGACTAGCAAGTCAACTAGCAAGTGTCAACAAAAGTCAACTAGCAAGTGTCCATCAGTCAATTGGATATTTTCAGACACCAAACTGATACCATCTGACTCCAAACTCACTTTTTACAACTCCTTTAGAAGCCAACTATCACATATTTCAGAGCAGGCCCAAAATTCACAGCGCCTTCCATGAATGCACCAAAATAGCATTCTGAAATCACCACTAAAATGACATTGCCATATTCTCCAGGCCGTGCCGAGTTCAACGGGATGCCCCGCTTGACCGTAGCTCGCTCGGTCTGAGCGCAGCGACCGTTACAAGAGAACGGACACGAATGACCTTTTGACCTCAATGTCAATTTCATTTGCTTTTGGGAGACAGAGAGAGAACCGTTAAGGTTAGAAGCACAATTTCACCTCAGGAACAATCCTAAGGTCCTCCCGATCTGTGCAAGCCTAACCTTGACCTTGTGGCATTAACCCTTCACAGTTAAAAGAAGGCGTTTACATCAAACATTTTACAATGACATTTCGCCCCATAGGAATACATTGACTGCTCCTCTAAATTCAACCTGAAGCCTATGTGGGTTATGAATGTCTTATGAACCTGTCTTTGATAACAATCCATCAGGCTACTATGAGGTCTACCTGTGTTGATTTTAAGCTACCTGGAGCAACCGGAAGTGGTTAAAATCACCCTAAAAAGTGTCCAGATATACATGACTTGCAATTTTGAAAATCACTGCATTCAACCCTATGTAGATCAGTCAATTCTTAACGTATAGACTTAAAACTCAGGATTCTGTAACAGCATACCCCAGTCAAGATATGTGTTTACCTATAGCTTCCTGTGCCAACCGGAAGTGCCTTAAAATGGTGTCATGGTGCTGTTTCGAAGGGTTAAAAAGGTCAGAACTTTTCAAAACTTCATTTGTGTGATTAGACAAGCCTCATGAACTGTAAATCAGTCATTTCTCTAAGCAGATGTCAAAGGAAAGCTCTCTCTCACACAAAAACACACACACAAAGCAATGATGGAGTGAAAAAGTACGGTGCTTAAAGACACACAAAGCCGGCAATGGCATTCCCATTATCCCTAGGCCGTGCCGAGTTCAACGAGATGCCCCGCTTGACCGTAGCTCACTCGGTCTGAGAGCAGCGACCGTTACAAGAGAACGGACACGAATGACCTTTTGACCTCAATGTCAATTTTATTTGCTTTTGGGAGACAGAGAGAGAACCGTTAAGGTTAGAAACACAATTTCACCTCAGGAATGTTCTTAAGGTCCTCCCGATCTGTGCAAGCCTAACTTTGACCTTGTGGCATTAACCCTTCACAGTTAAAAGAAGGTGTTTACATCAAACAGTTTACAATGACATTTCGCCCCATAGGAATACATTGACTGCTCCCCTAAATTCAACCTGAAGCCTATGTGGGTTATGAATGTCTTATGAACCTGTCTTTGATGACAGTCCATTAGGCCACCATGAGGTCTACCTGTGTCGATTCTAAGCTTCCTGGAGCAACCGGAAGTGGTTAAAATCACCCTAAAAGTGTTTGCAATAAGCACCCTGCAATTTGAGAGAAATAGTGCATTCAGCCCTATGTAAATCAGTCAATTTTTAACATATAGACTTAAAACTCAGGATTCTGTAACAGCATACTCCAGTGAGTATATGTCTTTACTTTCAGCTTCCTGTGCCAACCGGAAGTGCCATAATTGGTGTCAAATGGGCTGTTTTGAAGGGTTAAAAATGTCAAATCTTTCCAAAACTTCATAATTGTGATTAGGCTACCCTCCTGAACTGTAAATCAGTCATTAGTCCCATCAGATTTCAAAGAAAAATTTACACACCCAAACAGAAATGATGGAGGGACACACTGAGGGGCTAAGAGGCAGACAGTGCCTGTGGTAGTTACTTTTGTTCCAACTTTTAAAGAACCGTCAGACCTAGAGTTCTGAAAATTTACAAACCTGTTCTAGACCTCAGGTTGATTGTGCACGGTGAGTTATGTGGCTCTAGAAGGTTCTCAGACCGATAAACAGCCTCGTGTATTTGCTATGTTTTCAATTCATTTTCAGCTCAACGAAACGGACGACATTTAGAAAAGTCCCAGAGTCTCAAGACTAGGTGCATTGAAACCGGCTCGGTCCATAGAGACAGACCCCAACGAGCCTGTTTGATTGCTCATTCAAGCACCCCGTAGCAAGGCATGGAAAAAAGTGGATTTTCATTACCAATTAGGGTTTTGCTCGGGCACCGAATGACCTATCGAGCCGAAACTTGGGATTCCAGGTCGCCTCACATAGGGCTAAACATAATGTGAATATTGGACCCGCAGCTAGAACATAACTACGTATTATTTGTTTTATTATGGTTTAAATGGAAGGCGCTGTGAATTTTGGGCCTGCTCTGAAATATGTGATAGTTGGCTTCTAAAGGAGTTGGTAAAAGTGAGTTTGGTGTCAGATGGTATCAGTTTGGTGTCTGAATATATCTAATTGACTGATGGACACCGACTTGCTACTTGACTTTTGTACATTTGCAATATGTTTCAACGGGGGGGTACCATCACAAAAAGCGACATGATGAAATTTAACACAACGAGCGATGGAGAGGAACCACTATCACTGCCCGGCCATCCTGAGGTCATCAGACCGTTGACTTTTGCATTTCTAAAGTATTTAAGAGAATGTACGTTACATTTGCAATATGATTCAACATCACATCATATTGCAAATGCACGTTAGATTTGCAATATGATTCAACACATCATATTGCAAATGTAACAGTGTGTGTTATGTTTGCAATATGATTCAACACATCATATTGCAAACGTAACAGTGTGTGTTATGTTTGCAATATGATTCAACACATCATATTGCAAATGTAACAGTGTGTGTTATGTTTGCAATATGATCCAACACATCATATTGCAAACGTAACAGTGTGTGTTATGTTTGCAATATGATTCAACACATCATATTGCAAATATAACAGTGTGTGTTTGCAATATGATTCAACAGTGTGTTATGTTTGCAATATGATGTGGTGTTTTTCACTGTTGAATCATATGCAAATGTAACGTGCATTCTTTAAATAAACCCTATGTGGGTTATGAATGTCTTATGAACCTGTCTTCAATGACAATCCATCAAGCCACTATGAGGTCTACCTGTGTTGATTCTAAGCTTCCTGGAGCAACCGGAAGTGATAAAATCACCCTAAAAGTGTTTTACCCAACCAGCAGTTTGTGATATATAGTGCATTCAACCCTGTGTAAATCAGTCAGTTCTTAACGTATAGACTTAAAACTCAGGATTCTGTAAAAGCATACCCCGATCAGGATAGGTGTTTACTTATAGCTTCCTGTGCCAACCGGAAGTGCCTTAAAATGGGGTCATAGGTGCTGTTTCAAAGGGTTAAAAAAGTCAGATCTTTCCAAAACTTTAAGTGTGTGATTAGGCAACCCTCATGAAGTGTAAATCAGTCATTTCTCTAATCAGATGTCAAAGAAAAGCTCACACACACACACACAGACACACACAGCAAGGATGGAATGAAAAAGTATGGTGCTTAAAGACACACAGAGCCTTAAATGCTTTTAGGGGGGATCCAGACTTCCATACCCGCTCTGGGAGCACTATACTACGGGCAAAAATCAATGGGTGCTGGCCTGAGTGATTTATGGAGGTTTTCAAAAAAAGTCAAAAAATATTCTGTTTCATGTTTTGGGTTACCACACACGATTTTCAATACAGTTTTAAATGCTTCATTTTGGCCTTTAAAAAAAAAAAGTTATTTTCGACTATGAAGGGGGTGATACGTTTTTTCCAAATTTTTGACATTTTTTACTTCCTATGAAATCACATTCCAAATGCACAAAACATATTCCTTAAGTACAAGTAAACATTTATAAAAAATTATGATAATAAAATGTGACTAAAGTACTTTCATACAGTTCTTACACATGTGTAATTGACATAAAACTCGAAAGAATTTCAAAAAACGGTCCAGAAAGCACTTTTTTAAAGGGGGTGATATGTTTTTTCCAAATTTTTGACATTTTTGACTTTTGACTTTTGACTTCCTATGAAATCACATTCCAAATGCACAAAACAAATTCCTTAAGTCCAAATAAAAATGTCCTAAAAATTATGTTAATAAAATTTGACAAAAGTATTTTCATACAGTTCTTACACATGTGTAATTGACATAAAAATTGAAAGAATTTCGAAAAACGGTCCAGAAAGCACTTTTTTAAAGGGGGTGATACGTTTTTTCCAAAATTTTGACATTTTTGACTTTTGACTTTTGACTTCCTATGAAATCACATTCCAAATGCACAAAACAAATTCCTTAAGTCCAAATAAAAATGTCCAAAAAATTATGTTAATAAAATTTGACAAAAGTATTTTCATACAGTTCTTACACATGTGTAATTGACATAAAACTCGAAAGAATTTCGAAAAAAGGTCCAGAAAGCACTTTTTTAAGGGGGTTATAAATTTTTGCCAAAACTTTCAAAATCTCAAAATTTTACTCTTGGGTCTTGACTTGCGTTACAAAAGGCCTATGAAAAATTTAGATAGAAAACACTCGCCCACTATAGGATTTTTGGGGTGTTACACAGCTCATTTACAATATGGCATTTGCCATCAACTTTGGACGAAACAGCGCCGGATGTAATATGAAATCCCACACAATCCCATCGTGTATATGGTCCGCTCGGTGCCAATAAGTTGCCATGTTATTTTGTACAATTGGGGGGGGACTTCCCTTACCTTACTGAGTCCGGAGAGCACTAACCTTACTGAGTCCGGAGAGCACTAACCTGACTGAGTCCGGAGAGCACTAACCTTACTGAGTCCGGAGAGCACTAACCTGACTGAGTCCGGAGAGCACTAACCTGACTGAGTCCGGAGAGCACTAACCTTACTGAGTCCGGAGAGCACTAACCTGACTGAGACCGGAGAGCACTAACCTTACTGAGTCCGGAGAGCACTAACCTTACTGAGTCTGGAGAGCACTAACCTGACTGAGTCCGGAGAGCACTAACCTTACTGAGTCCGGAGAGCACTAACCTTACTGAGTCCGGAGAGCACTAACCTTACTGAGTCCGGAGAGCACTAACCTTACTGAGTCCGGAGAGCACTAACCTTACTGAGTCCGGAGAGCACTACCCTTTTGAGTCCGGAGAGCACTAACCTTACTGAGTCCGGAGAGTCCGGAGAGCACTACCCTTACTAAGTCCGGAGAGCACTAACCTTACTGAGTCCGGAGAGTCCGGAGAGCACTACCCTTACTGAGTCCGGAGAGCACTAACCTTACTGAGTCCGGAGAGCACTAACCTTACTGAGTCCGGAGAGCACTAACCTTACTGAGTCCGGAGAGCACTAACCTGACTGAGTCCGGAGAGCACTAACCTTACTGAGTCCGGAGAGCACTAACCTTACTGAGTCCGGAGAGCACTAACCTTACTGAGTCCGGAGAGCACTAACCTTACTGAGTCCGGAGAGCACTAACCTTACTGAGTCCGGAGAGCACTAACCTGACTGAGTCCGGAGAGCACTAACCTTACTGAGTCCGGAGAGCACTAACCTGACTGAGACCGGAGAGCACTAACCTTACTGAGTCCGGAGAGCACTAACCTTACTGAGTCCGGAGAGCACTAACCTTACTGAGTCCGGAGAGCACTAACCTTACTGAGTCCGGAGAGCACTACCCTTACTGAGTCCGGAGAGCACTAACCTTACTGAGTCCGGAGAGTCCGGAGAGCACTACCCTTACTGAGTCCGGAGAGCCCTAACCTTACTGAGTCCGGAGAGCACTAACCTTACTGAGTCCGGAGAGCACTAACCTTACTGAGTCCGGAGAGCACTAACCTTACTGAGTCCGGAGAGCACTAACCTTACTGAGTCCGGAGAGCACTAACCTTACTGAGTCCGGAGAGCACTAACCTTACTGAGTCCGGAGAGCACTAACCTGACTGAGTCCGGAGAGCACTAACCTTACTGAGTCCGGAGAGCACTAACCTGACTGAGACCGGAGAGCACTAACCTTACTGAGTCCGGAGAGCACTAACCTTACTGAGTCCGGAGAGCACTAACCTGACTGAGTCCGGAGAGCACTAACCTTACTGAGTCCGGAGAGCACTAACCTTACTGAGTCCGGAGAGCACTAACCTTACTGAGTCCGGAGAGCACTAACCTTACTGAGTCCGGAGAGCACTAACCTTACTGAGTCCGGAGAGCACTAACCTTACTGAGTCCGGAGAGCACTAACCTTACTGAGTCCGGAGAGCACTAACCTTACTGAGTCCGGAGAGCACTAACCTGACTGAGTCCGGAGAGCACTAACCTTACTGAGTCCGGAGAGCACTAACCTGACTGAGACCGGAGAGCACTAACCTTACTGAGTCCGGAGAGCACTAACCTTACTGAGTCCGGAGAGCACTAACCTGACTGAGTCCGGAGAGCACTAACCTTACTGAGTCCGGAGAGCACTAACCTTACTGAGTCCGGAGAGCACTAACCTTACTGAGTCCGGAGAGCACTAACCTTACTGAGTCCGGAGAGCACTAACCTTACTGAGTCCGGAGAGCACTACCCTTTTGAGTCCGGAGAGCACTAACCTTACTGAGTCCGGAGAGTCCGGAGAGCACTACCCTTACTGAGTCCGGAGAGCACTAACCTTACTGAGTCCGGAGAGTCCGGAGAGCACTACCCTTACTGAGTCCGGAGAGCACTAACCTTACTGAGTCCGGAGAGCACTAACCTTACTGAGTCCGGAGAGCACTAACCTTACTGAGTCCGGAGAGTCCGGAGAGCACTATGCCATTTCTGATTGTAGCTGCAATGTAAACTATGATTTATACCTGAAATATGCAAATTTTTCGAACAAAACATAGATTTATTGAATAACATGTTATAAGACTGTCATCTGATGAAGTTGTTTGTTGGTTAGTTTGGTTGGTTCTTTGTTAGTTAGGTTGGCTTTGTGCTGTGAAAAATGTCTGTCCTTTTTTGTATTTGGTGGTGAGCTAACATAAATATACGTGGTGTTTTCGCTGTAAAACATTTTAAAAATCGGACATGTTGGCTGGATTTACAAGATGTGTACCTTTCATATGCTGTATTGGACTTGTTAATGTGTGAAAGTTAAATATTTAAAAAATATATATTTTGAATTTCGCGCCCTGCACTTGAGCTGGCTGGAATGAATATGAATATGTACATAGTTTACATTGCAGCTACAATCAGAAATTGCACCGAAAGCAGCCAGAATAATTACAGACACCAACGTCAAATACCTAAATACTCATCATAAAACATTTCTGAAAAATCGATGGTGTACAGCAAATTAAAGACAAACATCTTGTGAATCCAGCCAATATTTCCGATTTTTTAAGTGTTTTACAGCGAAAACACAATATAGCATTATATTAGCTTACTACAATAGCCTACCACACTACCGCATTCATTCATCAAGGCACGTTAGCGATAGCAATAGGCACGTTAGCGATAGCAAATAAACCAGCAAGATATATAATTTTTGACTAACCTTGATAAGCTTCATCAGATGACAGTCCTATAACATCAGGTTATACATACACTTATGTTTTGTTCGAAAATGTGCATATTTAGAGATGAAATCAGTGGTTATACATTGTGCTAACGTTGTGCTAACGTAGCATCTTTTTTCCCACAACGTCCGGATATTTTTCTGACACTTTTTCTGACACACATATTCTGACCAAATAGCTATTCATAAACATAACTAAAAAATACATGTTGTATAGGAAATGATAGATACACTAGTTCTTAATGCAATCGCCGTGTTAGAATTCTAAAAATAACTTTATTACGACATCCAGCTTAGGTATAGCGAGAGAGTACCCAAAAGCTGGGCGCAAACGACTAGCACAACATGTTCGACAGATATATGAAATAGCATCATAAAATGGGTCCTACTTTTGCTGATCTTTCATCAGAATGTTGTACAAGGGGTCCTTTGTCCAGAACAATCGTTGTTTGGATTTAGAACGGCCTTTTTCCCTCTCGATTTAGCAAGCACACTTGCCAAGTGGCGCGAATCTCTCCATGTCAACAAACGGAAGAGAACGGAACACGGCAAAACTCCCGGAAAAATTTCAATAATCTGATTAAACTATATTGAAAAAACATACTTTACGATGATATTGTCACATGTATCAAATAAAATCAAAGCCGGAGATATTAGTCGTCCGTAACGACAGCTTATCAGAAGGCAAATCCAGGTCCCTTGACGCGCTCTCCAGAAAACAGGAAACTGGTGACACGTCATACAAAGAGCAATTATACGAGCCCAGATCAAGTTACACACTTCATTTCTTCTCTCACTCCTTGTCGACATCTAGTGGAAGACGTATGAAGTGCATCTAAACGAATAAATATCAAGGACTTTAATAGGCAGCCCCTAGAAGAGAGCATCGATTTCAGATTTTCCACTTCCTGTCAGGAAGTTTGCTGCAAAAGGAGTTCTGTTTTACTCACAGATATAATTCAAATGGTTTTAGAAACTAGAGAGTGTTTTCTATCCAATAGTAATAATAATATGCATATTGTACGAGCAAGAATTGAGTACGAGGCCGTTTGAAATGGGCACCTTTTATCCGGCTACTCAATACTGCCCCTGCAGCCCAAACAGGTTAAAAACATCCTAAAGATTGATTTAATTCTTCTTTTGTCATGTTTTTACGGACTGTAATATAACTTTTTAACTTTTCGTCCGTACTTTCCGCTGGACCTGCCCGCGCGTCGTGAGTTTGGAAAGTGTACTGAACGCTAGAACAACAAGGAGGAATTTGGACATAAATTATGGACATTATCGAACAAAACAAACATTTATTGTGGAACTGGGATTCCTGGGAGTGCATTCTGATGAAGATCATCAAAGGTAAGTGAATGTTTATTTACCCCAGTATATCTACTTGCACATTATCATCTGCACATCTATCACTCCCGTGTTAATTTGGAAATTGTAATTACTTGCTACTATGGCCTATTTATTGCCTTACCTCCTCACTCCATTTGCACACACTGTATATAGACTTTCTTTTTTCTATTGTGTTATTGATTGTACGTTTGTTTATTCCATGTGTAACTCTGTGTTGTTGTTTTTGTCGCACAGCTTTGCTTTATCTTGGCCAGGTTGCAGTTGTAAATGAGAACTTGTTCTCAACTGGCCTACCTGGTTAAATAAAGGTGAAATAAAATATTTAAAAAAGAGGAGGGGAGGAGATCAGAGGGGGCTGGTGTATCGTACTGTTGCTCTTCTTGATCAGAACCTTATGCGGAGGGGAGGGGATCAGAGGGGGCTGGTGTATCGTACTGTTGCTCTTCTTGATCAGAACCTTATGCGGAGGGGAGGGGAGGGGATCAGAGGGGGCTGGTGTATCGTACTGTTGCTCTTCTTGATCAGAATGTATTATGCAGAGGGGAGGGGAGGGGATCAGAGGGGGCTGGTGTACCATACATACTGCTGCTCTTCTTGATCAGAACCTTATGCAGAGGGGAGGGGATCAGAGGGGGCTGGTGAATGTATTATGCAGATAAAAGGACAAACACTGACTAACAATATTTCACTCACAGTAGAGCTCAGAGATGATCTAAACTATATTTGACATTTGTTTTCCACACACACACACCATGAGTGCTTTTACCAAAATAACCCAGTGTTTCTTCTGAGTCCATACAGGGTGAGTGGTGAGTGTTGTCTGAGAGGGTACAGCTCCAGCGTTGACTTGAAGACGTACCCAGGTCAACGGGCTGCTGTTATCAGGGTTCTAACATTGCTGTATACGTATACTGTAGGTCTCTGTTTCCTGTCAGCCCAACACTCTGCCTTGGCCTGCCCTAGAGTAGAGAGAGCTATGACCCACCGGGACAATGGGGTCTCCAGTATGAAGGGGAGAGGGGGGAGGATGAAAGGGGGAGCGAGGAGGGGAAGACAGGGAGGGATTGTGAGCAGTGTAGAAAGGGAAGGTTATAAAGAAGATGAAAGATGCCAGATCACCAATGGATGTTAATCTAGGAACAGAACAGAGATCTCTATTTCTCTATAATGGATGTTAATCTAGGAACAGACCAGAGATCTCTATTTCTCTATAATGGATGTTAATCTAGGAACAGACCAGAGATCTCTATTTCTCTATAATGGATGTTAATCTAGGAACAGACCAGAGATCTCTATTTCTCTATAATGGATGTTAATCTAGGAACAGACCAGAGATCTCTATTTCTCTATAATGGATGTTAATCTAGGAACAGACCAGAGATCTCTATTTCTCTATAATGGATGTTAATCTAGGAACAGACCAGAGATCTCTATTTCTCTATAATGGATGTTAATCTAGGAACAGACCAGAGATCTCTATTTCTCTATAATGGATGTTAATCTAGGAACAGACCAGAGATCTCTATTTCTCTATAATGGATGTTAATCTAGGAACAGAACAGAGATCTCTATTTCTCTAGAATGGATGTTAATCTAGGAACAGAACAGAGGTCTCTATTTCTCTATAATGGATGTTAATCTAGGAACAGACCAGAGATCTCTATTTCTCTATAATGGATGTTAATCTAGGAACAGAACAGAGATCTCTATTTCTCTATAATGGATGTTAATCTAGGAACAGACCAGAGATCTCTATTTCTCTATAATGGATGTTAATCTAGGAACAGACCAGAGATCTCTATTTCTCTATAATGGATGTTAATCTAGGAACAGAACAGAGATCTCTATAATGGATGTTAATCTAGGAACAGACCAGAGATCTCTATTTCTCTATAATGGATGTTAATCTAGGAACAGAACAGAGATCTCTATAATGGATGTTAATCTAGGAACAGACCAGAGATCTCTATTTCTCTATAATGGATGTTAATCTAGGAACAGACCAGAGATCTCTATTTCTCTATAATGGATGTTAATCTAGGAACAGAACAGAGATCTCTATTTCTCTATAATGGATGTTAATCTAGGAACAGACCAGAGATCTCTATTTCTCTATAATGGATGTTAATCTAGGAACAGACCAGATATCTCTATGTCTCTATAATGGATGTTAATCTAGGAACAGAACAGAGATCTCTATGTCTCTATAATGGATGTTAATCTAGGAACAGAACAGAGATCTCTATTTCTCTATAATGGATGTTAATCTAGGAACAGAACAGATATCTCTATTTCTCTATAATGGATGTTAATCTAGGAACAGACCAGAGATCTCTATTTCTCTATAATGGATGTTAATCTAGGAACAGACCAGAGATCTCTATTTCTCTATAATGGATGTTAATCTAGGAACAGACCAGATATCTCTATTTCTCTATAATGGATGTTAATCTAGGAACAGACCAGAGATCTCTATTTCTCTATAATGGATGTTAATCTAGGAACAGACCAGAGATCTCTATTTCTCTATAATGGATGTTAATCTAGGAACAGAAAAGAGATCTCTATTTCTCTATAATGGATGTTAATCTAGGAACAGAACAGAGATCTCTATTTCTCTATAATGGATGTTAATCTAGGAACAGACCAGAGATCTCTATTTCTCTATAATGGATGTTAATCTAGGAACAGAACAGAGATCTCTATTTCTCTATAATGGATGTTAATCTAGGAACAGAACAGAGATATCTATTTCTCTATAATGGATGTTAATCTAGGAACAGACCAGAGATCTCTATTTCTCTATAATGGATGTTAATCTAGGAACAGAACAGAGATCTCTATTTCTCTATAATGGATGTTAATCCAGGAACAGACCAGAGATCTCTATTTCTCTATAATGGATGTTAATCTAGGAACAGAACAGAGATCTCTATTTCTCTATAATGGATGTTAATCTAGGAACAGAACAGAGATCTCTATAATGGATGTTAATCTAGGAACAGAACAGAGATCTCTATTTCTCTATAATGGATGTTAATCTAGGAACAGAACAGAGATCTCTATTTCTCTATAATGGATGTTAATCTAGGAACAGACCAGAGATCTCTATGTCTCTATAATGGATGTTAATCTAGGAACAGACCAGAGATCTCTATTTCTCTATAATGGATGTTAATCTAGGAACAGACCAGAGATCTCTATTTCTCTATAATGGATGTTAATCTAGGAACAGACCAGAGATCTCTATTTCTCTATAATGGATGTTAATCTAGGAACAGACCAGAGATCTCTATTTCTCTATAATGGATGTTAATCTAGGAACAGACCAGAGATCTCTATTTCTCTATAATGGATGTTAATCTAGGAACAGACCAGAGATCTCTATTTCTCTATAATGGATGTTAATCTAGGAACAGACCAGAGATCTCTATTTCTCTATAATGGATGTTAATCTAGGAACAGAACAGAGATCTCTATTTCTCTAGAATGGATGTTAATCTAGGAACAGAACAGAGGTCTCTATTTCTCTATAATGGATGTTAATCTAGGAACAGACCAGAGATCTCTATTTCTCTATAATGGATGTTAATCTAGGAACAGAACAGAGATCTCTATTTCTCTATAATGGATGTTAATCTAGGAACAGACCAGAGATCTCTATTTCTCTATAATGGATGTTAATCTAGGAACAGACCAGAGATCTCTATTTCTCTATAATGGATGTTAATCTAGGAACAGAACAGAGATCTCTATAATGGATGTTAATCTAGGAACAGACCAGAGATCTCTATTTCTCTATAATGGATGTTAATCTAGGAACAGAACAGAGATCTCTATAATGGATGTTAATCTAGGAACAGACCAGAGATCTCTATTTCTCTATAATGGATGTTAATCTAGGAACAGACCAGAGATCTCTATTTCTCTATAATGGATGTTAATCTAGGAACAGAACAGAGATCTCTATTTCTCTATAATGGATGTTAATCTAGGAACAGACCAGAGATCTCTATTTCTCTATAATGGATGTTAATCTAGGAACAGACCAGATATCTCTATGTCTCTATAATGGATGTTAATCTAGGAACAGAACAGAGATCTCTATGTCTCTATAATGGATGTTAATCTAGGAACAGAACAGAGATCTCTATTTCTCTATAATGGATGTTAATCTAGGAACAGAACAGATATCTCTATTTCTCTATAATGGATGTTAATCTAGGAACAGACCAGAGATCTCTATTTCTCTATAATGGATGTTAATCTAGGAACAGACCAGAGATCTCTATTTCTCTATAATGGATGTTAATCTAGGAACAGACCAGATATCTCTATTTCTCTATAATGGATGTTAATCTAGGAACAGACCAGAGATCTCTATTTCTCTATAATGGATGTTAATCTAGGAACAGACCAGAGATCTCTATTTCTCTATAATGGATGTTAATCTAGGAACAGAAAAGAGATCTCTATTTCTCTATAATGGATGTTAATCTAGGAACAGAACAGAGATCTCTATTTCTCTATAATGGATGTTAATCTAGGAACAGACCAGAGATCTCTATTTCTCTATAATGGATGTTAATCTAGGAACAGAACAGGGATCTCTATTTCTCTATAATGGATGTTAATCTAGGAACAGAACAGAGATATCTATTTCTCTATAATGGATGTTAATCTAGGAACAGACCAGAGATCTCTATTTCTCTATAATGGATGTTAATCTAGGAACAGAACAGAGATCTCTATTTCTCTATAATGGATGTTAATCCAGGAACAGACCAGAGATCTCTATTTCTCTATAATGGATGTTAATCTAGGAACAGAACAGAGATCTCTATTTCTCTATAATGGATGTTAATCTAGGAACAGAACAGAGATCTCTATAATGGATGTTAATCTAGGAACAGAACAGAGATCTCTATTTCTCTATAATGGATGTTAATCTAGGAACAGAACAGAGATCTCTATTTCTCTATAATGGATGTTAATCTAGGAACAGACCAGAGATCTCTATGTCTCTATAATGGATGTTAATCTAGGAACAGACCAGAGATCTATATTTCTCTATAATGGATGTTAATCTAGGAACAGACCAGAGATCTCTATTTCTCTATAATGGATGTTAATCTAGGAACAGAACAGAGATCTCTATTTCTCTATAATGGATGTTAATCTACAAACAGAACAGAGATCTCTATTTCTCTATAATGGATGTTAATCTAGGAACAGACCAGAGATCTCTATTTCTCTATAATGGATGTTAATCTAGGAACAGACCAGAGATCTCTATTTCTCTATAATGGATGTTAATCTAGGAACAGACCAGAGATCTCTATTTCTCTATAATGGATGTTAAACTAGGAACAGAACAGAGATATCTATTTCTCTATAATGGATGTTAATCTAGGAACAGAACAGAGATCTCTATTTCTCTATAATGGATGTTAATCTAGGAACAGACCAGAGATCTCTATTTCTCTATAATGGATGTTAATCTAGGAACAGAACAGAGATCTCTATTTCTCTATAATGGATGTTAATCTAGGAACAGACCAGAGATCTCTATTTCTCTATAATGGATGTTAATCTAGGAACAGACCAGAGATCTCTATAATGGATGTTAATCTAGGAACAGAACAGGAATCTCTATTTCTCTATAATGGATGTTAATCTAGGAACAGAACAGAGATCTCTATTTCTCTATAATGGATGTTAATCTAGGAACAGAACAGAGATCTCTATTCCTCTATAATGGATGTTAATCTAGGAACAGACCAGAGATCTCTATTTCTCTATAATGGATGTTAATCTAGGAACAGACCAGAGATCTCTATTTCTCTATAATGGATGTTAATCTAGGAACAGACCAGAGATCTCTATTCCTCTATAATGGATGTTAATCTAGGAACAGACCAGAGATCTCTATTTCTCTATAATGGATGTTAATCTAGGAACAGACCAGAGATCTCTATTCCTCTATAATGGATGTTAATCTAGGAACAGAACAGAGATCTCTATTTCTCTATAATGGATGTTAATCTAGGAACAGACCAGAGATCTCTATAATGGATGTTAATCTAGGAACAGACCAGAGATCTCTATTTCTCTATAATGGATGTTAATCTAGGAACAGAACAGAGATCTCTATTTCTCTATAATGGATGTTAATCTAGGAACAGACCAGAGATCTCTATTTCTCTATAATGGATGTTAATCTAGGAACAGACCAGAGATCTCTATTTCTCTATAATGGATGTTAATCTAGGAACAGACCAGAGATCTCTATTTCTCTATAATGGATGTTAATCTAGGAACAGACCAGAGATCTCTATTTCTCTATAATGGATGTTAATCTAGGAACAGAACAGAGATCTCTATTCCTCTATAATGGATGTTAATCTAGGAACAGACCAGAGATCTCTATAATGGATGTTAATCTAGGAACAGACCAGAGATCTCTATTTCTCTATAATGGATGTTAATCTAGGAACAGACCAAAGATCTCTATTTCTCTATAACGGATGTTAATCTAGGAACAGAACAGAGATCTCTATTTCTCTATAATGGATGTTAATCTAGGAACAGAACAGAGATCTCTATTTCTCTAAAATGGATGTTAATCTAGGAACAGAACAGAGATCTCTATTTCTCTATAATGGATGTTAATCTAGGAACAGACCAGAGATCTCTATTTCTCTATAATGGATGTTAATCTAGGAACAGATCAGAGATCTCTATTTCTCTATAATGGATGTTAATCTAGGAACAGACCAGAGATCTCTATTTCTCTATAATGGATGTTAATCTAGGAACAGAACAGAGATCTCTATTTCTCTATAATGGATGTTAATCTAGGAACAGACCAGAGATCTCTATTTCTCTATAATGGATGTTAATCTAGGAACAGACCAGAGATCTCTATTTCTCTATAATGGATGTTAATCTAGGAACAGCACAGAGATCTCTATTTCTCTATAATGGATGTTAATCTAGGAACAGACCAGAGATCTCTATTTCTCTATAATGGATGTTAATCTAGGAACAGAACAGAGATCTCTATTTCTCTATAATGGATGTTAATCTAGGAACAGAACAGAGATCTCTATTTCTCTATAATGGATGTTAATCTAGGAACAGAACAGAGATCTCTATCTCTCTATAATGGATGTTAATCTAGGAACAGACCAGAGATCTCTATTTCTCTATAATGGATGTTAATCTAGGAACAGAACAGAGATCTCTATTTCTCTATAATGGATGTTAATCTAGGAACAGACCAGAGATCTCTATTTCTCTATAATGGATGTTAATCTAGGAACAGACCAGCGATCTCTATTTCTCTATAATGGATGTTAATCTAGGAACAGAACAGAGATCTCTATAATGGATGTTAATCTAGGAACAGACCAGAGATCTCTATTTCTCTATAATGGATGTTAATCTAGGAACAGAACAGAGATCTCTATGTCTCTATAATGGATGTTAATCTAGGAACAGACCAGAGATCTCTATTTCTCTATAATGGATGTTAATCTAGGAACAGAACAGAGATCTCTATTTCTCTATAATGGATGTTAATCTAGGAACAGAACAGAGATCTCTATTTCTCTATAATGGATGTTAATCTAGGAACAGACCAGAGATCTCTATTTCTCTATAATGGATGTTAATCTAGGAACAGACCAGAGATCTCTATTTCTCTATAATGGATGTTAATCTAGGAACAGACCAGAGATCTCTATTTCTCTATAATGGATGTTAATCTAGGAACAGAACAGAGATCTCTATTTCTCTATAATGGATGTTAATCTAGGAACAGAACAGAGATCTCTATTTCTCTATAATGGATGTTAATCTAGGAACAGACCAGAGATCTCTATTTCTCTATAATGGATGTTAATCTAGGAACAGAACAGAGATCTCTATTTCTCTATAATGGATGTTAATCTAGGAACAGATCAGAGATCTCTATTTCTCTATAATGGATGTTAATCTAGGAACAGACCAGAGATCTCTATTTCTCTATAATGGATGTTAATCTAGGAACAGAACAGAGATCTCTATAATGGATGTTAATCTAGGAACAGACCAGAGATCTCTATTTCTCCATAATGGATGTTAATCTAGGAACAGACCAGAGATCTCTATGTCTCTATAATGGATGTTAATCTAGGAACAGAACAGAGATCTCTATAATGGATGTTAATCTAGGAACAGACCAGAGATCTCTATTTCTCTATAATGGATGTTAATCTAGGAACAGACCAGAGATATCTATGTCTCTATAATGGATGTTAATCTAGGAACAGACCAGAGATCTCTATTTCTCTATAATGGATGTTAATCTAGGAACAGAACAGAGATCTCTATTTCTCTATAATGGATGTTAATCTAGGAACAGACCAGAGATCTCTATTTCTCTATAATGGATGTTAATCTAGGAACAGACCAGAGATCTCTATTTCTCTATAATGGATGTTAATCTAGGAACAGAACAGAGATCTCTATTTCTCTAGAATGGATGTTAATCTAGGAACAGAACAGAGATCTCTATTTCTCTATAATGGATGTTAATCTAGGAACAGAACAGAGATCTCTATTTCTCTATAATGGATGTTAATCTAGGAACAGACCAGAGATCTCTATTTCTCTATAATGGATGTTAATCTAGGAACAGACCAGAGATCTCTATTTCTCTATAATGGATGTTAATCTAGGAACAGACCAGAGATCTCTATTTCTCTATAATGGATGTTAATCTAGGAACAGACCAGAGATCTCTATTTCTCTATAATGGATGTTAATCTAGGAACAGAACAGAGATCTCTATTTCTCTATAATGGATGTTAATCTAGGAACAGAACAGAGATCTCTATTTCTCTATAATGGATGTTAATCTAGGAACAGACCAGAGATCTCTATTTCTCTATAATGGATGTTAATCTAGGAACAGACCAGAGATCTCTATTTCTCTATAATGGATGTTAATCTAGGAACAGACCAGAGATCTCTATTTCTCTATAATGGATGTTAATCTAGGAACAGACCAGAGATCTCTATTTCTCTATAATGGATGTTAATCTAGGAACAGACCAGAGATCTCTATTTCTCTATAATGGATGTTAATCTAGGAACAGACCAGAGATCTCTATTTCTCTATAATGGATGTTAATCTAGGAACAGAACAGAGATCTCTATTTCTCTATAATGGATGTTAATCTAGGAACAGAACAGAGATCTCTATTTCTCTATAATGGATGTTAATCTAGGAACAGAACAGAGATCTCTATTTCTCTATAATGGATGTTAATCTAGGAACAGACCAGAGATCTCTATTTCTCTATAATGGATGTTAATCTAGGAACAGACCAGAGATCTCTGTTTCTCTATAATGGATGTTAATCTAGGAACAGAACAGAGATCTCTATTTCTCTATAATGGATGTTAATCTAGGAACAGAACAGAGATCTCTATAATGGATGTTAATCTAGGAACAGACCAGAGATCTCTATTTCTCTATAATGGATGTTAATCTAGGAACAGAACAGAGATCTCTATGTCTCTAAAATGGATGTTAATCTAGGAACAGACCAGAGATCTCTATAATGGATGTTAATCTAGGAACAGACCAGAGATCTCTATTTCTCTATAATGGATGTTAATCTAGGAACAGACCAGAGATCTATATTTCTCTATAATGGATGTTAATCTAGGAACATAACTCTATAGATCTACTTCTGGTTCAGAGGTCAGGTGTCAGGCCTGCTGTGTGTCACTAGTCTCTCTCATTACAGCTTCTATCTACACACGCAGAACTGCAAATGCTACAAATGATGCATATGGTATCAGAAACAGACAAACTGGGCCATAAAGAGGCATTATTGTTTGTTGGTTCAAAAATATGTCCATAGACTGCTTTCAAAGAAAAGTAATATGTCATTTTGCTGAATTTCACTTTTCCTACTAGGTGCATATAGTTACCCAGGTTATTGAGACCAGGTGTTTCTAGCCATGTAGAATAATACACGTATGTGGGCTAGTGAAGGCTAACAGACAGGCATGTGAGAGAACAGGCAACCACTTGTTTCCCACAAAGATCTATCTTGTCTTACAACAGCCTTTCTGTCCAATGTTACATTTACATTTTAGTCATTTAGCAGATGCTGTTATTCAAAGCGGCTTACAGGAGCAATTAAGGTTACAGTGCCTTGCTCATGGACAAATAGACAGATTCTTTTCACCTTCTTGGTTTGGTGATTCAAACCAGCGACCTTTTGCTTAATGGACCAATGCTCTAACGGCTAGGCTACCTGCCGCATGAACCTCTGGTTCTAGTTACTAAACTGCTCTCTATGTGTCAGTGTCACAGAGGACGTTGAAGGTGCTCTCCAAAGGATTGTGTCTCTTTTCAAAAACTTGTGTGTGTTAACTGGGAGACAAGTAGCCACAGGGAGACAGGTAGCCACTGGGGAAAAGGTCAGGTAGCCACAGAGAGACAGGTAGCCACTGGGGAAAAGGTCAGGTAGCCACAGAGAGACAGGTAGCCACTGGGGAAAAGGTCAGGTAGCCACAGAGAGACAGGTAGCCACTGGGGAAAAGGTCAGGTAGCCACAGAGAGACAGGTAGCCACTGGGGAAAAGGTCAGGTAGCCACAGAGAGACAGGTAGCCACTGGGGAAAAGGTCAGGTAGTCACAGAGAGACAGGTAGCCACTGGGAGAAAGGTTAGGTAGCAACAGAGAGGCAGATCAGATAGCAACTATAGACAGGTATCCACTAGGAGAAAGGTCAGGTAGCCACAGAGAGACAGGTAGCCACATAGAGACAGTTCAGGTAGCAACTATAGACAGATATCCACTGGAAAACAGGTCAAGTAGCCACTCGGAGACAGGTCAGGTAGCCACAGGGAGACAGGTCAGGAAGCACCTGTAGCCAGGTAGCCACAGGGAGACGGGTCAGGAAGCCACTGGGAGACAGGTAGCCACTGGGAGACAGGTAGCCACATGGAGACAGTTAGCCACAGGGAGACAGTTAGCCACAGGGAGACAGTTAGCCACAGGGAGACAGTTAGCCACAGGGGGTCAGGTAGCACCTGTGAGCCAGGTAGCTACATGGAGACAGGTAGCCAAAGGGAGACAGGTAGCCACAGGGAGACAGGTCAGGTAGCCACTCGGAGACAGGTCAGGTAGCACCTGTGAGACAGGTAGCCACAGGGAGACTAGTAAGGTAGCACCTGTGAGACAGGTAGCCACAGGGAGACAGGTAGCCACAGGGAGACAGGTAGCCACAGGGAGACAGGTAGCCACAGTGAGACAGGTAGCCACAGGGAGACAGGTAGCCACAGGGAGACAGGTAGCCACAGTGAGACAGGTAGCCACAGGGAGACAGGTAGCCACGGGGAGACAGGTAGCCACAGGGAGACAGGTAGCCACAGGGAGACAGGTAGCCACAGGGAGACAGGTAGCCACAGGGAGACAGGTAGCCACAGGAAGACAGGTAGCCACAGGGAGACAGGTAGCCACAGGGAGACAGGTAGCCACAGGGAGACTGGTAGCCACAGGGAGACAGGTCAGGTAGCACCTGTGAGACAGGTAGCCACAGGGAGACTAGTAAGGTAGCACCTCACACACCTGGCTGCCATTGACGAACACTCTTAGATTATCAACAGATATGAAAGAATTATGATTTTAGAAAGCATCCTCTCCAATGTTTTGTGAACGGCAACTCTGTGAGGTGGTTTAAAACAATGTAACCAATCAACATCAACATAGTACATGCAGGTCTATTAGATAGAGCTTCTTCTGGTGCCACAGGTAGAGGGGAATAACAACTGAAGTTAGTCAGTCTACATGGTGTGTTTCCTAAGGCCAAACTGCTGCTTCTGGTGTTGAGTGTTGTTTTGAACATGTTCCCCATTGATTGACACGCCACAGAGGCTGGTAAAACACAGTTTGTTGTGGAACAACTTCAGTCAGTCAGTCAGGCCTCAGGATAGTGGGAAACCATAGAATAGAATAGCAGAACTAAAGCCAGGGACAGATGTGAAATGGTGCCCTGTTCTCTTTGTAGTGCATCCTCTGATATATAAAGCCCTGCTTCTGGCCAGAGCCCTGTTAGATATATAGAGCCCTGCTTCTGGCCAGAGCCCTGTTAGATATATAGAGCCCTGCTTCTGGCCAGAGCCCTGTTAGATATATAGAGCCCTGCTTCTGGCCAGAACCCTGTTAGATATATAGAGCCCTGCTTCTGGCCAGAGCCCTGTTAGATATATAGAGCCCTGCTTCCTGCCAGAGCCCTGTTAGATATATAGAGCCCTGCTTCTGGCCAGAACCCTGTTAGATATATAGAGTCCTGCTTCTGGCCAGAACCCTGTTAGATATATAGAGTCCTGCTTCTGGCCAGAGCCCTGTTAGATATATAGAGCCCTGCTTCTGGCCAGAGCCCTGTTAGATATATAGAGCCCTGCTTCTGGCCAGAGCCCTGTTAGATATATAGAGCCCTGCTTCCTGCCAGAGCCCTGTTAGATATATAGAGCCCTGCTTCTGGCCAGAACCCTGTTAGATATATAGAGCCCTGCTTCTGGCCAGAGCCCTGTTAGATATATAGAGCACTGCTTCTGGCCAGAACCCTGTTAGATATATAGAGTCCTGCTTCTGGCCAGAGCCCTGTTAGATATATAGAGCCCTGCTTCTGGCCAGAACCCTGTTAGATATATAGAGCCCTGCTTCTGGCCAGAGCCCTGTTAGATATATAGAGCCCTGCTTCCTGCCAGAGCCCTGTTAGATATATAGAGCCCTGCTTCTTGCCAGAACCCTGTTAGATATATAGAGCCCTTTTTCTGGCCAGAGCCCTGTTAGATATATAGAGCCCTGCTTTCTGCCAGAGCCCTGTTAGATATATAGAGCCCTGCTTCTGGCCAGAACCCTGTTAGATATATAGAGTCCTGCTTCTGGCCAGAGCCCTGTTAGATATATAGAGCCCTGCTTCTGGCCAGAGCCCTGTTAGATATATAGAGCCCTGCTTCTGGCCAGAGCCCTGTTAGATATATAGAGCCCTGCTTCTGGCCAGAGCCCTGTTAGATATATAGAGCCCTGCTTCTGGCCAGAACCCTGTTAGATATATAGAGTCCTGCTTCTGGCCAGAGCCCTGTTAGATATATAGAGCCCTGCTTCTGGCCAGAACCCTGTTAGATATATAGAGCCCTGCTTCTGGCCAGAGCCCTGTTAGATATATAGAGCCCTGCTTCTGGCCAGAGCCCTGTTAGATATATAGAGCCCTGCTTCTGGCCAGAGCCCTGTTAGATATATAGAGCCCTGCTTCTGGCCAGAACCCTGTTAGATATATAGAGCCCTGCTTCTGGCCAGAGCCCTGTTAGATATATAGAGCCCTGCTTCTTGCCAGAACCCTGTTAGATATATAGAGCCCTGCTTCTGGCCAGAGCCCTGTTAGATATATAGAGCCCTGCTTCCTGCCAGAGCCCTGTTAGATATATAGAGCCCTGCTTCTGGCCAGAACCCTGTTAGATATATAGAGTCCTGCTTCTGGCCAGAGCCCTGTTAGATATATAGAGCCCTGCTTCTGGCCAGAGCCCTGTTAGATATATAGAGCCCTGCTTCTGGCCAGAGCCCTGTTAGATATATAGAGCCCTGCTTCTGGCCAGAGCCCTGTTAGATATATAGAGCCCTGCTTCTGGCCAGAACCCTGTTAGATATATAGAGTCCTGCTTCTGGCCAGAGCCCTGTTAGATATATAGAGCCCTGCTTCTGGCCAGAACCCTGTTAGATATATAGAGCCCTGCTTCTGGCCAGAGCCCTGTTAGATATATAGAGCCCTGCTTCTGGCCAGAGCCCTGTTAGATATATAGAGCCCTGCTTCTGGCCAGAGCCCTGTTAGATATATAGAGCCCTGCTTCTGGCCAGAACCCTGTTAGATATATAGAGCCCTGCTTCTGGCCAGAGCCCTGTTAGATATATAGAGCCCTGCTTCCTGCCAGAGCCCTGTTAGATATATAGAGCCCTGCTTCTGGCCAGAACCCTGTTAGATATATAGAGTCCTGCTTCTGGCCAGAACCCTGTTAGATATATAGAGTCCTGCTTCTGGCCAGAGCCCTGTTAGATATATAGAGCCCTGCTTCTGGCCAGAGCCCTGTTAGATATATAGAGCCCTGCTTCTGGCCAGAGCCCTGTTAGATATATAGAGCCCTGCTTCCTGCCAGAGCCCTGTTAGATATATAGAGCCCTGCTTCTGGCCAGAACCCTGTTAGATATATAGAGTCCTGCTTCTGGCCAGAGCCCTGTTAGATATATAGAGTCCTGCTTCTGGCCAGAGCCCTGTTAGATATATAGAGCCCTGCTTCTGGCCAGAGCCCTGTTAGATATATAGAGCCCTGCTTCCTGCCAGAACCCTGTTAGATATATCGAGCCCTGCTTCTGGCCAGAACCCTGTTAGATATATAGAGCCCTGCTTCTGGCCAGAACCCTGTTAGATATATAGAGCACTGCTTCTGGCCAGAACCCTGTTAGATATATAGAGCCCTGCTTCTGTCCAGAACCCTGTTAGATATATAGAGCCCTGCTTCTGACCAGAACCCTGTTAGATATATAGAGCCCTGCTTCTGGCCAGAACCCTGTTAGATAGAGCCCTGCTTCTGACCAGAACCCTGTTAGATATATAGAGCCCTGCTTCTGGCCAGAACCCTGTTAGATATATAGAGCCCTGCTTCCTGCCAGAACCCTGTTAGATATATAGAGCCCTGCTTCTGGCCAGAGCCCTGTTAGATATATAGAGCCCTGCTTCTGGGCAGAACCTTGTTAGATATATAGAGCCCTGCTTCTGGCCAGAACCCTGTTAGATATATAGAGCCCTGCTTCCTGCCAGAACCCTGTTAGATATATAGAGCCCTGCTTCTGGCCAGAACCCTGTTAGATATATAGAGCCCTGCTTCTGACCAGAACCCTGTTAGATATATAGAGCCCTGCTTCTGGCCAGAACCCTGTTAGATATATAGAGCCCTGCTTCTGGCCAGAACCCTGTTAGATATATAGAGCCCTGCTTCTGGCCAGAACCCTGTTAGATATATAGAGCCCTGTTTCCTGCCAGAACCCTGTTAGATATATAGAGCCCTGCTTTTGGCCAGAACCCTGTTAGATATATAGAGCCCTGCTTCTGGCCAGAACCCTGTTAGATATATAGAGCCCTGTTTCTGGCCAGAACCCTGTTAGATATATAGAGCCCTGCTTCTGGCCAGAACCCTGTTAGATATATAGAGCCCTGCTTCTGGCCAGAACCCTGTTAGATATATAGAGCCCTGCTTCTGGCCAGAACCCTGTTAGATATATAGAGCCCTGCTTCTGGCCAGAACCCTGTTAGATATATAGAGCCCTGCTTCTGGCCAGAACCCTGTTAGATATATAGAGCCCTGCTTCTGGCCAGAACCCTGTTAGAGTTATCCTCTAACCTTTGTTTTAATGAATTCCATAAGGAAATAAGAATTATTGTTGTGGACTTGGCACTATGAGATGTTTTGTTATGTTTTACTTCATCCAAACAGTTGGGAGGCAGGGCAGCATTGGTCACCACCTCCCCCAACCACAGACTCTCCCGTTAAAAAGAAACCAAAACACTTCTGTATATAACATGGTGTTGCTCCGTTCTTTAAAATGTCAAGTGGATTGATTTTGCAGCTCCGTGACTATTTGAATCAGTGATGTAGAACCAGGTGTTAGCTTGCTCTGGCCCCGGGCTACAATGGAATTGGACAAGGCCTGGGAAATTGTGTCTGAGCTGGAAACAAGTGTTCTGTGATTGTTTACTTCATGTCTTTAAATTGCATTTCTTCCTTTTTAATTCCAGCAGCCCTGAGAGGGAAGGAAGGAGCATGTTCTCTCCTCTTACCATTAACCCTTGCCTCTCTTATGTTGCCAAATGTAAATATAGTGACCTGCTTCAGTTAGCCCAAGGGCCACGCACACAGACGCAGACACTGACACACACTGACACACGCGCTGACACACACACACACACACACGCTCTGACACACACACACGCGCTGACAAAAACACGCGCTGACACACACACGCGCTGACACACACGCGCGCTGACACACACACACGCTGACACACACATGCCCTGACACACACACGCCCTGACACACACACGCCCTGACACACACACGCCCTGACACACACACGCGCTGACACACACATGCGTTGACACACACACACGCGCTGACACACACACGCGCCCTGACACACACATGCTGACACACACGCGCTGACACACACATGCGTTGACACACACACGCCCTGGCACACACACGCCCTGACACACACATGCTGACACACACGCGCTGACACACACATGCGTTGACACACACACGCCCTGGCACACACACGCACTGACACACACACGCGTTGACACACACATGCGCTGACACACACAGAGACACAAACACACTGACACACACAGACACACACACATTTAGCCCCAGGGTCAGTTTAACGACAACAGTCTCCATGTAAATGAAAGTATAAGATGAGGGTTTCTGTGTGACAGCTGAGTGGTCCTGACTGGTCCTGACTGGTACTGACTGGGCCGGACTTGTCCTGACTGGTCCTGATTACTCTTGACTGCTCTTGACTGGTCCTAGCTGGTCCTGACTGGTCCTGACTAATCCTGACTGGTCCTAGCTGGTCCTGACAGGTCCTGACTTCTCCTGACAGGTCCTGACTTCTCTTGACAAGTCATGACTTCTCCTGACAGGTCCTGACTTCTCTTGACAAGTCATGACTTCTCCTGACAGGTCCTGACTTCTCCTGACTGGGGATAGGGTTAGGGTTAGGTTTAAGAAGGTTTCTTTTTATGTTGGTATCAAACCTTGGGTTGGTCCAGAGGGGTCCTAACAACTATTAACTATTCCTGACTACTCTCAACTGGTCCTGACTACTCCTGACTGGTTTTGACTGCTTGCTACGTATTAGTATACAGATATAGTCATACACCTTCCCGTACACGTATTAGTCATACACCTTCCCCTGGATGTCAAGAGGCAGTGAGAGAAGAAATGGAGTGTTTATCTTGGTCTGAGATGGAATACATCCTCTTGGAATGACGTGTCACCCATTTCCTGTTTTTAGGAAGGCGCGAGGTTGGACCTGGAATTGCCTTCTGAAAAGCTTTCGTTATAGGTGACTACTATCTCCGGCTTTGATTTTATTTGATACATGTGACAATATCATCGTAAAGTATGTTTTTTCAATATAGTTTTATTAGATTTTTGAAATTTATTCGGGACGTTAGGCATGTTGCGTTGTGTGCCTTCGCCACTTGGCTAGTGCGCTTGCTAATTCAAGAGGGAAAAAGGACGTTCTAAATCCAAACAACGATTGTTCTTGACAAAGGACACCTTTGCAGCCAGAATAATTACAGACACCAACGTCAAATACCTAAATACTCATCATAAAACATTTCTGAAAAATACATAGTGTACAGCAAATGAAAGACAGGCATCTTGTGATTCCAGCCAATATTTCCGATTTATTAAGTGTTTTACAGCGAAAACACAATATAGCGTTATATTAGCTTACCACAATAGCCAGAAACACAAGCCATTCCCCAGTAGTAAAAGTTAGCGATCGTAACAAACCAGCAAAGGATATATAATTTTTGACTATCCTTGATATGCTTCATCAGATGACAGTCCTATAACATCAGGTTATACATACACTTATGTTTTGTTCGAAAATGTGCATATTTAGAGCTGAAATCAGTGGTTATACATTGTGCTAACGTAGCTACTTTTTCCCACAACGTCCAGATTTTTTTCTGATACTTTTTCTGACACACATATTCTGACCAAATAACTATTCATAAACATAACTAAAAAATACATGTTGTATAGGAAATGATAGATACACTAGTTCTTAATGCAATCGCCGTGTTAGAATTCTAAAAATAACTTCATTACGACATCCAGCTTAGTTATAGCGAGAGAGTGCACAAACTCTGGGCGCAAACGACTATTTCACATGTTCGACAGATATATGAAATAACATCATAAAATGGGTCCTACTTTTGATGATCTTTCATCAGAATGTTGTACAAAGGGTCCTTTGTCGGGAACAATCGTTGTTTGGATTTAGAATGTCCTCTTCTCCAGTCAATTAGCACGGAAAGCTAGCAAAGTGGCGCTAAGCTCTCCTTCCTGAACAAAGGCACACAACGCAACACGCCTAACGTCCCCAAAAAATTTCAATAATCTAATAAAACTATATTGAAAAAACATACTTTACGATGATATTGTCACATGTATCAAATAAAATCAAAGCCGGAGATATTAGTCGTCCATAACGACAGCTTTACAGAAGGCAATACCAGGTCCCTTCACGCGCTCTCCAGAAAACAGGAAACTGGTGACACGTCATGCCGAGAGCTATTATTCGAGCCCAGATCAAGTTACACACTCAATTTCTTCTCTCACTGCCTGTCGACATCTAGTGGAAGACGTATGAAGTGCATTTATACTGATATATATGAAGGGCATTTATAGGCAGCCCCTAGAAGAGAGCATCGATTTCAGATTTTCCACTTCCTGTCAGGAAGTTTGCTGCAAAATGAGTTCTGTTTTACTCACAGATATAATTCAAACGGTTTTAGAAACTAGAGAGTGTTTTCTATCCAATAGTAATAATAATATGCATATTGTACGAGCAAGAATTGAGTACGAGGCCGTTTGAAATGGGCACCTTTTATCCGGCTACTCAATACTGCCCCTGCAGCCCAAACAGGTTAAACATCTGCTATCTGAGCAGCTAACCGATCGCTGCAGCTGTACATAGTCCATCTGTAAACAACCCACCCAATTTACCTACGTCATCCCCTTACTGTTTTTATTTATTTATTTTTCTGCTCTTTTGCACACCAGTATCTCTACTTGCTCATGTTCACCTGATGATTTATCACTCCAGTGTTAATCTGCTAAATTGTAATTATTCGCTCCTATGGCCTATTTATTGCCTACCTCATGCCTTTTGCACACAATGTATATAGACTCATTTTGTTTTGTTTTTCCTACTGTGTTATTGACTTGTTTATTGTTTAGTCCATGTGTAACTCTGTGTTGTTGTCTGTTCACACTGTTATGCTTTATCTTGGCCAGGTCGCAGTTGTAAATGAGAACTTGTTCTCAACTAGCCTACCTGGTTAAATAAAGGTGAAATAAAAAATAAATTAAAAAATTAAAAAATGAACAAATATGGAAGACTGGGCTACGTTCCAGAACACAAAGAAACAGGGCTACGTTCCAGAACACAAAGAAACAGGGCTACGTTCCAGAACACAAAGAAACAGGGCTACGTTCCAGAACACAAAGAAACAGGGCTACGTTCCAGAACACAAAGAAACAGGGCTACGTTCCAGAACACAAAGAAACAGGGCTACGTTCCAGAACACAAAGAAACAGGGCTACGTTCCAGAACACAAAGAAACAGGGCTACGTTCCAGAACACAAAGAAACAGGGCTACGTTCCAGAACACAAAGAAACAGGGCTACGTTCCAGAACACAACGAAACAGGGCTACGTTCCAGAACACAACGAAACAGGGCTACGTTCCAGAACACAAAGAAACAGGGCTACGTTCCAGAACACAAAGAAACAGGGCTACGTTCCAGAACACAAAGAAACAGGGCTACGTTCCAGAACACAAAGAAACAGGGCTACGTTCCAGAAAACAAAGAAACAGGGCTACGTTCCAGAACACAAAGAAACAGGGCTACGTTCCAGAACACAAAGAAACAGGGCTACGTTCCAGAACACAAAGAAACAGAACACAGGGTTGACTAAGAAAATAAATACAGAACCTTACACAGTACAGGCAGGGAAAAGGCTAGTAACGTAGCCCGGGAGATCAGGCAATAGGCAGATAACAGGAAATCCAATAGGCTAAAGTACAGGCAGGGAAAAGGCTAGTAACGTAGCCCGGGAGATCAGGCAATAGGCAGATAACAGGAAATCCAATAGGCTAAAGTACAGGCAGGGAAAAGGCTAGTAACGTAGCCCGGGAGATCAGGCAATAGGCAGATAACAGGAAATCCAATAGGCTAAAGTACAGGCAGGGAAAAGGCTAGTAACGTAGCCCGGGAGATCAGGCAATAGGCAGATAACAGGAAATCCAATAGGCTAAAGTACAGGCAGGGAATAGGCGTCGTTAGTGAGGCAGGTAAAACTATCATACACAGCAGGATTAAATCACAGGAAAAACAGAGCTGCGAAAGATGTGTGTCACAAAACAAACAATACCTCACAGTGATGTGGTGAAAAGAACTGAACTAAATACTGTGTGATAATGACATACAGGTGTGTGGTGTGAACAGGTGATTAGAATTCAGGTGATTAGGATCTGGAGAGTGTGCTGCGTTCAGGGGATCTACGTGTTTGAGAGTGTGAGCTGGAAAGTGGGCTGGAAAGTGAGCTGCGGTCCGGGGATCTACGTGTTTGAGGGTGTGAGCTGGAAAGTGGGCTGGAAAGTGTGCTGCGGTCCGGGGATCTACGTGTTTGAGGGTGTGAGCTGGAAAGTGGGCTGGAAAGTGAGCTGCGTTCAGGGGATCTACGTGTTTGAGGGTGTGAGCTGGAAAGTGGGCTGGAAAGTGAGCTGCGGTCCGGGGACCTATGTGTTTGAGGGTGTGAGTGGGAAGCAGATGTTACTGTTACCCCCCCCACGGGCGGCTCTTGACCAGGATGTTTACGGTGGAAAGCCAGGATCATGGTTGGGTCGAGGTGCGCAACAAGAGGATGGAGATGGCTGTCACATGGAAGGATGAGGAGATCCGGTAATGGCGGGGCAACTGGAGACGGTAGGTGACAGGATTGATGCGGTGTGTTATTTTGAAGGGACAAATGAACCGGGGACTGAACTTTTTGCAGGGGTCATGAAGCCGGATGTCCCGGGTAGAGAGCCACACACGTTTCCCAGGGTGGAAAAGTGGAATAGGTCGGCGACGCCGGTCAGCATACCGTTTCTTAATGGAGGTGCCGATGTGCAGTCTCCCAAATCTGCTCGCTCCGTCGAAACCACTCATCGACGGCAAGCACAGTTCCGGGCTCTGTCTCCCATGGGAACACGGGAGGTTGGTATCGGAGGATACACTGAAATCAAATCAAAGTTTATTTGTCACGTGCGCCGAATACAACAGGTGTTGGCTTTACAGTGAAATGTTTACTTACAGGCTAGTGTAACCAATAGTGCAAAAAAGGTATTAGGTGAACAATAGGTAGGTAAAGAAATAAATAACACTAAAAAGACAGTGAAAAACAGTAGCAAGGCTATAAAAGTAGTTAGGCTACATACAGACACCGGTTAGTCAGGCTGATTGAGGTAGTATGTACATGTAGATATGGTTAAAGTAACTATGCATATGTAATGAACAGAGAGTAGCAGTAGCGTAAATAGGGGTTGGAAGGTGGTGGGTGGTGGGTGGCGGGACACAACGCAGATAGCCCGGTTAGCCAATGTGCGGGAGCACTGGTTGGTAGGGCCAATTGAGGTAGTATGTACATATGTGCATGAATATATAGTTAAAGTGACTGTGTATATAAGAAAAACAAAGAGTAGCAGCAGCGTAAAAGAGGGGTTGGGGGGGGCACACAATAGTCCGGGTAGCCATTTGATTACTTGTTCAGGAGTCTTATGGCTTGGGGATAAAAACTGTTGAGAAGCCTTTTTGTCCTAGACTTGGCACTCCGGTATCACTTGCCATGCGGTAGTAGAGAGAACAGTCTATGACTGGGGTGGCTGGGGTTTTTAACAATTTTTAGAGCCTTCCTCTGACACCGCCTGGTGTAGAGGTCCTGGATGGCAGGAAGCTTGGCCCCAGTGATGTACTGGGCCGTACGCAGTACCCTCTGTAGTACCTTGCGGTTGGAGGCCGAGCAATTACCGTGCCAGGCAGTGATGCAACCAGTCAGGATGCTCTCGATGTTGCAGCTGTAGAACCTTTTGAGGATCTCAGGACCCATGCCAAATCTTTTTAGTTTCCTGAGGGGAATAGGCTTTGTCGTGCCCTCTTCACGACTGTCCTGGTGTGTTTGGACCATTCTAGTTTGTTGGTGATGTGGACACCAAGGAACTTGAAGCTCTCAACCTGCTCCACTACAGCCCCGTTGATGAGAATGGGGGCGTACTCGGTCTTCCTTTTCCTGTAGTCCACAATCATCTCCTTAGTCTTGGTTACGTTGAGGGATACGTTGTTTTTCTGGCACCACCCGCCCAGGTCTCTGACCTCCTTCCTATAGGCTGTCTCGTTGTTGTCGGTGGTCAGGCCTACCACTGTTGTGTCGTCTGCAAACTTAATGATGGTGTTGGAGTCGTGTCTGGCCATGCAGTTGTGGGTGAACAGGGAGTACAGGAGGGGACTGAGCACGCACCCCTGGGGGGCTCCAGTGTTGATGATCAGCGTGGCAGATGTGTTTCTTCCTACCCTCACCACCTGGGGGAAGCCCGTGAGGAAGTCCAGGATCCAGTTGCAGAGGGAGGTGTTTAGTCCCAGGATCCTTAGCTTAGTGATGAGCTTTGAGGGTACTATGGTGTTGAACGCTGAGCTGTAGTCAATGAATAGCATTCTCAAGTGTTCCTTTTGTCCAGGTGTGATAGCTAAACAGTCCTGTAGTTTAGCATCTGCTTCATCTGACCACTTTTTATAGACAGAGTCACTGGTGCTTCCTGCTTTAATTTTTGCTTGTAAGCAGGAATCAGGAGGATAGAGTTGTTGTCGTATTTACCAAATGGAGGGTGAGGGAGAGCTCTGTACGCATCTCTGTGTGTGGAGTACAGGTGATCTAGATTTGTTTCCCAGTCCTAGCTGAGTGTCAATATTAGTGTATAGCGAGTCTACATCAATTGAGAATAGCATTGCTCGAGAAGGTAACTCCATTTCGCTAAGTATATTAACAAATGCGTAGGTATTCTTTACATAGATTGGGTGCTTCTGAGATAAGGGTTTGAGAAAAGAGTCAATATACTCTGCATCATTACATGATTCACTCCCACTGTCACGACTCCCACCGAAGGTGGCTCCTCTCCCTGTTCGGGCGGTGCTCAGGGGTCGTCGTCGCCGGCCTACTAGCTGCCACCGATCCATTTTTCCTTTTCGTTTGTGTCTGTCTGTATTGTTTACACCTGTGTCTTGTTAGTTGATTTCGGTGGGTATATTTACCTCCGCTGCCTGCGAGTCTTTGTGCAGGATTGTTTTCTGTGGTGACGTTATTTAGGGGTGCGTGTCTGCACCACCGGGTTTATTTTCTCTCGGCAGAGTTTACTAGTAGAGGTTTCTCCTCCGTGTGTGTTACACTTTATTCCCTGTGTGTGTAGCAATCTCGTTTTGGGCGTGTTTTAGTCCCATGTTGTAGTTGTGTTGGGACTGCTCATTAAACTTTTGCCACTGGGATTTCCTTGCTCTCCTGCTCCTGATTCCTGCACCTCCCTCCGTTAGGAGGCACCGTAACACCCACAATCTGAAACTATGGAACGGCCAGGGGGTATCTGGAAGGGAACCGTCCATAAACCTGGTCCTTATGTATTTTAAACAATGGGACGGCCAGGGGGTATCTGGAAGGGAACCGTCCATAAACCTGGTCCTTATGTATTTTAAACAATGGGACGGCCAGGGGGTATCTGGATGGGAACCGTCCATGAACCTGGTCCTCATGTATTTTAAATAGTAGGTAGAACTTTCGCACTCTAGGAATGTCAGGGCCATACAGATAATACATTTGTTTCGATTAAATATATTTGTCTTTATGGAGATATTTTATCATTTCTCTAATCTTCCTCTGAGTTTCAAGCTGTAAGGAATGCGGTAGTAATATATAGTGCTGAACATTGTTCAATTGTCTGTTTGCCTCTATTAAATACTGTGTTTTATCCAAAATAACTATTTTTGAACCCGCTGGTTTTCTCACTATGTCCTCATTTTTCTTTAAATTCTTTTATAGCTATCCAGTCTTTCTCAGTCAGATTGTCCTTATCCACTGTTCTATCTGAGATACCAGAAAATACTTCTTTGTCCTGCCTAACGAGCCTTTGTATTGGCTGTGAGATAGTGTCCAAATCGGTTTCCCATTTTGATCTTTCTATAAATGGTATTGGTGTTGATTCTGTAGTATAATCATAATGATCCAACATTTTCATACGTCTGTGATATGAATGCAGGTCCCTTCTCAGAACCCCCTGTCCGTCGCTGAAGGTGTAGGAATAAAAGTGAGTCCCCTCTCAAGCAAATCCCTCTCTGACTCTCCTAATGTAAATGTCAGAGACTAATTCAGAATATTAGACTGGGTGGTGGCGGGTTCTCCCGTTCTCCCAACCTCTAGTTCAACTGTTTAAGCCATGACTCTGATCATCTGATCTGCATTATTTGCAGTCCAATGGACCAGATCACACAATTCCACCCTGAAAATACGCTCATGCACCCCAGTCAGCGCCATACAGTATCGTTTGATGATTAAATTTGTCTGCCTAATAAGTGCCTGCTGCCTCCCTGCCAGTTGATCTGAGAATTGTATAAGTGACTAGAAGACCTCTGTATGGGGGAAAACCTTCCGAGCCAGACCCAAAAGCTGCTGGAGCTGTGTTTTAGTGGTTGACTCAACATGATTAAAACTAAGACAGTTGGAGCCTCCCGGGTGGAGCAGTGGTCTAAGGCACTGCATCGCATCGTGCCACCAGATACTCTGGGTTCGAGCCCAGGCTCTGTCGCAGCTGGCCGCGACCGGGTAACCCATTGGGCGGCGCACAATTGGTCTAGCATCATCCGGGTTAGGGAGGGTTTGGCCGGCAGGGAGATCCTTGTCTCATCGCGTACTAGGGACTCCTGTGGCGCGCCGGGCACAGTGCACGCTGACCAGGTCGCTAGGTGTACGTGTTTCCTCTGACACATTGGTGCGGCTGGCTTCTGGGTTGAAGCAGTACGACTTGTTTGTGTTTCGGAGGACTCGCCTCTCCCAAGTCCATGCGGGAGTTGTAGTGATGAGACAAGACAGTAACTACTAACAATTGGATACCATGAAATTGTGGGTAAAAAATAAATAAATAAGACAGTTGTTATACCACTGTCTCGATTATATTATGACAGACCAGCTAGATCTACTGTCTCTATTATATTATGACAGACCAGCTAGATCTACTGTCTCTACTATATTATGACAGACCAGCTAGATCTACTGTCTCAATTATATTATGACAGACCAGCCAGATCTACAATTATATTATGACAGACCAGCCAGATCTACTGTCTCAATTATATTATGACAGACCAGCCAGATCTACTGTCTCAATTATATTATGACAGACCAGCCAGATCTACTGTCTCAATTATATTATGACAGACCAGCCAGATCTACTGTCTCTAATATATAGTGACAGACCAGCTAGATCTACTGTCTCTACTATATTATGACAGACCAGCTAGATCTACTGTCTCTACTATATTATGACAGACCAGCTAGATCTACTGTCTCTACTATATTATGACAGACCAGCTAGATCTACTCTCTCTACTATATTATGACAGACCAGCCAGATCTACTATCTCAATTATATTATGACAGACCAGCCAGATCTACTGTCTCAATTATATTATGACAGACCAGCCAGATCTACTGTCTCAATTATATTTTGACAGACCAGCCAGATCTACTGTCTCAATTATATTATGACAGACCAGCCAGATCTACTGTCTCAATTATATTATGACAGACCAGCCAGATCTACTGTCTCAATTATATTATGACAGACCAGCCAAATCTACTGTCTCAATTATATTATGACAGAACATGCCAGATCTACTGTCTCTACTATATTATGACAGACCAGCTAGATCTATTGTCTCTACTATATTATGACAGACCAGCCAGATCTACTGTCTCAATTATATTATGACAGACCAGCCAGATCTACTGTTGTCACGTTCCTCACCTGTTTTCTGTTAGTTTTGTATGTGTTAGTTGGTCAGGACGTGAGTTTGGGTGGGCAGTCTATGTTTTGTGTTTCTATGTTGGTTTAATGGGTACCTGATATGGTTCTCAATTAGAGGCAGGTGGTTTTCATCTCCTCTGATTGAGAATCATATTAATGTAGGTGGTGTCACATTGTTTGTTTGTGGGTGGTTGTCTCCTGTGTCAGTGTCTGTTTATGTTACGCCACACGGGACTGTTTCGGTTTGTTTGTTCGTTCGTTCGGTTTATGTAGTCTGTTTCCTGTTCGTGCGTTCTTCGTGTCATGTAAGTTCGTTTGTTCAGGTCTGTTGACTGCGTTTGTTATTTTGTATATTCTCAAGTGTTTCGTGTTCGTCTATCATTTAAATAAATTCATTATGACTGCATACCTCGATGCGTATTGGTCCGACCCATGCTTCTCCTCTTCAGACGAAGAGGAGGAGAGCAGCCGTTACAACTGTCTCAATTATATTATGACAGACCAGCCAGATCTACTGTCTCAATTATATTATGACAGACCAGCCAGATCTACTGTCTCAATTATATTATGACAGACCAGCCAGATCTACTGTCTCAATTATATTATGACAGACCAGCCAGATCTACTGTCTCAATTATATTATGACAGACCAGCCAGATCTACTGTCTCTACTATATTATGACAGACCAGCCAGATCTACTGTCTCAATTATATTATGACAGACCAGCCAGATCTACTGTCTCTACTATATTATGACAGACCAGCCAGATCTACTGTCTCTACTATATTATGACAGACCAGCTAGATCTACTGTCTCTACTATATTATGACAGACCAGCTAGATCTACTGTCTCTACTATATTATGACAGACCAGCCAGATCTACTGTCTCTACTATATTTTGACAGACCAGCCAGATCTACTGTCTCAATTATATTATGACAGACCAGCCAGATCTACTGTCTCAATTATATTATGACAGACCAGCCAGATCTACTGTCTCAATTATATTTTGACAGACCAGCTAGATCTACTGTCTCAATTATATTATGACAGACCAGCCAGATCTAATGTCTCAATTATATTATGACAGACCAGCCAGATCTACTGTCTCAATTATATTATGACAGACCAGCCAGATCTACTGTCTCAATTATATTTTGACAGACCAGCAAGATCTACTGTCTCAATTATATTATGACAGACCAGCCAGATCTACTGTCTCAATTATATTATGACAGACCAGCCAGATCTACTGTCTCAATTATATTATGACAGACCAGCCAGATCTACTGTCTCTACTATATAGTGACAGACCAGCTAGATCTACTGTCTCTACTATATTATGACAGACCAGCTAGATCTACTGTCTCTACTATATTATGACAGACCAGCTAGATCTACTGTCTCTACTATATTATTACAGACCAGCTAGATCTACTCTCTCTACTATATTATGACAGACCAGCCAGATCTACTATCTCAATTATATTATGACAGACCAGCCAGATCTACTGTCTCAATTATATTATGACAGACCAGCCAGATCTACTGTCTCAATTATATTTTGACAGACCAGCCAGATCTACTGTCTCAATTATATTATGACAGACCAGCCAGATCTACTGTCTCAATTATATTATGACAGACCAGCCAGATCTACTGTCTCAATTATATTATGACAGACCAGCCAAATCTACTGTCTCAATTATATTATGACAGAACATGCCAGATCTACTGTCTCTACTATATTATGACAGACCAGCTAGATCTACTGTCTCTACTATATTATGACAGACCAGCCAGATCTACTGTCTCAATTATATTATGACAGACCAGCCAGATCTACTGTTGTCACGTTCCTCACCTGTTTTCTGTTAGTTTTGTATGTGTTAGTTGGTCAGGACGTGAGTTTGGGTGGGCAGTCTATGTTTTGTGTTTCTATGTTGGTTTAATGGGTACCTGATATGGTTCTCAATTAGAGGCAGGTGGTTTTCATCTCCTCTGATTGAGAATCATATTAATGTAGGTGGTGTCACATTGTTTGTTTGTGGGTGGTTGTCTCCTGTGTCAGTGTCTGTTTATGTTACGCCACACGGGACTGTTTCGGTTTGTTTGTTCGTTCGTTCGGTTTATGTAGTCTGTTTCCTGTTCGTGCGTTCTTCGTGTCATGTAAGTTCGTTTGTTCAGGTCTGTTGACTGCGTTTGTTATTTTGTATATTCTCAAGTGTTTCGTGTTCGTCTATCATTTAAATAAATTCATTATGACTGCATACCTCGATGCGTATTGGTCCGACCCATGCTTCTCCTCTTCAGACGAAGAGGAGGAGAGCAGCCGTTACAACTGTCTCAATTATATTATGACAGACCAGCCAGATCTACTGTCTCAATTATATTATGACAGACGAGCCAGATCTACTGTCTCTACTATATTATGACAGACCAGCCAGATCTACTGTCTCTACTATATTATGACAGACCAGATAGATCTACTGTCTCTACTATATTATGACAGACCAGCTAGATCTACTGTCTCTACTATATTATGACAGACCAGCCAGATCTACTGTCTCTACTATATTTTGAGAGACCAGCCAGATCTACTGTCTCAATTATATTATGACAGACCAGCCAGATCTACTGTCTCAATTATATTATGACAGACCAGCCAGATCTACTGTCTCAATTATATTATGACAGACCAGCCAGATCTACTGTCTCAATTATATTTTGACAGACCAGCTAGATCTACTGTCTCAATTATATTATGACAGACCAGCCAGATCTACTGTCTCAATTATATTATGACAGACCAGCCAGATCTACTGTCTCAATTATATTATGACAGACCAGCCAGATCTACTGTCTCAATTATATTTTGACAGACCAGCAAGATCTACTGTCTCAATTATATTATGACAGACCAGCCAGATCTACTGTCTCAATTATATTATGACAGACCAGCCAGATCTACTGTCTCAATTATATTATGACAGACCAGCCAGATCTACTGTCTCTACTATATAGTGACAGACCAGCTAGATCTACTGTCTCTACTATATTATGACAGACCAGCTAGATCTACTGTCTCTACTATATTATGACAGACCAGCTAGATCTACTGTCTCTACTATATTATGACAGACCAGCTAGATCTACTGTCTCTACTATATTATGACAGACCAGCCAGATCTACTGTCTCAATTATATTATGACAGACCAGCCAGATCTACTGTCTCAATTATATTATGACAGACCAGCCAGATCTACTGTCTCAATTATATTTTGACAGACCAGCCAGATCTACTGTCTCAATTATATTATGACAGACCAGCCAGATCTACTGTCTCAATTATATTATGACAGACCAGCCAGATCTACTGTCTCAATTATATATTATGACAGACCAGCCAAATCTACTGTCTCAATTATATTATGACAGAACATGCCAGATCTACTGTCTCTACTATATTATGACAGACCAGCTAGATCTACTGTCTCTACTATATTATGACAGACCAGCCAGATCTACTGTCTCAATTATATTATGACAGACCAGCCAGATCTACTGTTGTCACGTTCCTCACCTGTTTTCTGTTAGTTTTGTATGTGTTAGTTGGTCAGGACGTGAGTTTGGGTGGGCAGTCTATGTTTTGTGTTTCTATGTTGGTTTAATGGGTACCTGATATGGTTCTCAATTAGAGGCAGGTGGTTTTCATCTCCTCTGATTGAGAATCATATTAATGTAGGTGGTGTCACATTGTTTGTTTGTGGGTGGTTGTCTCCTGTGTCAGTGTCTGTTTATGTTACGCCACACGGGACTGTTTCGGTTTGTTTGTTTGTTCGTTCGGTTTATGT